>NW_015551101.1:994048-1062349 GCF_001515605.1 Sinocyclocheilus anshuiensis | reverse complement strand
TTTTTTTTTTTTTTTTTTTTTTTTTTTTTTTTACAGACCAACAGTAAAATTACAACACTAACATTTATGAATGTTGATGAAACTTTTATTTTGGCGGAAACCCGCAGGAAGTGTTATATAGTGCATATATTTAGCAAAATGCTCCTCTCTAGAGTTAATTTCTCTAGCTGACAAATGGTTTTATGGTCACCGAATATATTTTTAAATGTGACGTTATGTGACATTGTTTACAAGCTGTTATATTGACATCTTTCCGTGGTCGAAACACTAATCAAGTGATTACATGAGATAGGATACGGATTTTGGTAAGTTGTACTCTTTCTTTTAACATACCTTCGAACGTTCATTCATGTTATTTCCTGCTGTAACTGGTTAAAGCGGAGGGCATGATCAGTTCACGTTCGCTTCGCGCTGCCACTTTTGTTATATCAAAAATAACAAGGCACAATGATTATTGCGAATTATATGGATGGGAAGCGTGCTACAATTTTCCGTTCATTAACTGGAAACAGGCTAGACTAACAATTTTTCGAATTTAAGAATCGATATCACTTCGTGAAAATGAGAATAGATTAAAATCGAGAAATCAATATTTTTTTTTACCCAGCCCTAGTAAGTTGGAAGGCATTTGAGGAGCTAAAATAAACATGAATAATATTTTATTCATCTGACTTTACCAGTCTATGATTTCTCTGTCCTCTAGATGTTCCTGTCATCCAGCAGCTCAGAAGAACCTTTAAATATTTCAAAGATTACAGACAGGTTAGAGGATGCTGAAAATATTCCCATCTATCTATGCATAGGAAAGAATCTGAGATTTAAAATGTTTTCTTTCTGCTTCTCTGTAGATGATCATCGAGCCCACAAGCCCAAAGCTTCTTCCAGACCCTCTGCGAGAACCCTACTACCAGCCTCCATACACTCTAGTGCTGGAGCTCACCGACGTCCTCCTCCATCCTGAGTGGTCGGTAGGTGTCAGCTCAATTAAAATAACCATGAGAGAACCTGCATTTAAGGAATGAGGAAAGACCAATGCACACTACTGTTTAAAAGTTTCGAAAAGGGGTGTGTGTGTGTGTGTGTATATACAGTGGGTACGGAAGAAACCCGCAGGAAGTTCTCAGTGCTTCTTTTTGTTGACAACAGCAGATTTATAAATGATTCTCATTACGAATTTGGCAAGATGTTTGTCGCACGTATCGCATTGTCACATGCCTTGTAAAAAATCATTAAAATATTACTGAGCAACTGACGAGTTTCAGCACAGATTTTCCTTGCGCTTTGGACTTTGAACCCTGGCTAACAAGCAGAACATGCAGCGCTGTTTGAAAACAAGCAATGCGTGCGTGTATTAGAAAACATATTCTGCAGTTTATTTACTAATTGTTTAAGGCCATTTCGCGATTTCAATCATCATACAGTAACCAGCAACAATCACCCTTCCTCTTCTCATCGAAGACATGCGATGCAGTCCTAAACAGTCTCTCGCTGTCGGTGCTTGTATTGATTTTTGCATCTTTCTCCGACAGTTTTAAATGTTTCCACACTGCCGACATGTTTGCTGCATTGGCGCACGCCTCTATTTGATCACGTCATGTCATTGTTCGGTACAGTTTATTTGGTCTTTTCACGTATTCACACACCGAAACATCGAAAGAGCTTTTTTTTGCTATTTTCGGACGAATAATTTTGGTTGCCGAACATTCAGTGCATCCCTTATATATATTATTCAGATACAACATATTCATCAGAATTGTCAGTAAAGACATTTATAGTATTACAGAAGATTTCTGTTTAAGGCAAATGTTGTTCTTTTGAACTTTCTATTCATCAAAGAATCCTGGAAAAAAATGCATCACGGTTTCCTAATATATATTAGGCAACGCAACTGCTTTCAACATTAATAATCAGAAATGTTTTTTGCATACCAAATCACCATATTAGAATGATTTCTGAAGGATCTGACACAAAATTCAGCTTTACCACCATTTACCATTCACGTTTAACATTAAAACAGAAAACAGTTAAGTTATAATAATATTTCACAATATTACTGCTGTTTTTTGTGTTTTTATTCAAATACATGCAGCCGTGGTGAACATAAGACAGTTCTTTCAAAAACTTTCAAAAATCGTACTGTTAAATGGTAGTGTAAATTGGATATTTCTGTAAATTGTTTTGCCTTCATTTTGCCTTTAATTCAATTTTAATAGGCTTTCATTGTGAGAAATACATTTTTAAATGTACAATTAATATGAGGGAAAAAAATTCTGAAAGCCTGTTTCCAGTCTTTATTTCTAGTAATTTTTCCAACGCCCAATGTGACTCTTTTTGTCATTTCAATTTGTATCTCAAATAGTTGGAACAGTGTTCCACACTGCATGTACAATAATTATAAAATGCTTTATAAAGTTTTAGATGGAGTTCAGCATTTCACACCATAGACCGTGTCAACTCCCCGTCCCAATGAGCCACCTTGAGCTGCGAGACATAGACTTCACATTCTCAGATCTATATTTATAGAGCTATCATGAAATGATTCTTAAAACTAGATTGGTTAGATTGAACCCCTAGTAAACTTTTCGTGTTTGGCTCCTAATTGCAGGCCCTGTCCTGTTCCAAACTAAACACAGCTGCGCCTGCTCTCATGTATTCTGTACATACGCTCTTTATGTGCAGTGCTGTATAATGTGTATTTTTGTGCACTCAGACCCAGACTACAATAAACTGTCTCAATTTGATCGGTTTGATTTACTATTAAACAACCCTTAGTCAGTTTATTACTATCCTTATCAATTTCTGTTAATCATATGAGGCAATCTGGAACGCTGTTTTGGGCCAACCACCTGTCGCCTCCTTTACCTGCACCCTCCTCCCCTCTGTTCCCTCTACCTGGCCAGCTGTGAGGGAAGGGCCACACAGAGGTGACAGGTGGAGCATAGCCGACCTGTAACCTGACACCCCTCAGCAGACTGTTACCGTGGTGCATGGCACAGTGATTTTTGTTGAACCTCAAGTGAAGCTTTGTCTGTGACTGTACTCGTACTTTTTGGTTTTGTCTGACTGTGACATGTATACTGAGGTATAGGTGTTTAGTGCCACATAAAAGCGCAATTGAAGTATCTGTTACTCTAAACGATACAAAAGTAGGGTTGTAGCTCACAGTACAGAAGAGTTTGATGCTAAAATACAACTTACTTGACTAAAGACATTTAACAGTGAATTGACGTGAAAAATGCTTCTTTGCTATGCTTTTATTTTAAAGACAGATGATCGCAATAGTCACGCTCTTGTTTTCCAGTAAATGACTGAGAAAGGCTGTTTAACAGCATGGTTGTTTAATAATGTATTCCAGATGGAACGTCTAAAGATGTTTGAGATTAAATAACAACGCTCAGGAAATCTGAAACAGCACCTATGAGCAAAACACTGCTAATAGCAAAAGTCTGTTACATATTATTTCTGTTTTGTTTTTTTCTTATTTTTACAACAACTGAATGCATTAAGATAAATGCACTGTATTTTGAAAGAAAATATTATACATTACCATTCAAATGTTTAGGGTCAGAAAGTTTTTTTTTGTTGTTTTTTTTTATATAAATGTTTTTCAAATATGTCTCTTCTGTTCGCCAAGGCTGCATTTATTTAGTGAAAAATACAGGATAAAACATATTTTGAAATATTATTACAATTTAAAATGACTGGTTTTTATATGCATATATTTTAAAATGTAATTTATTCCTCTGACGCAATGCTGAATTTTCAGCAGCCATTACTCCAGTCTTCAGTGTCACATGATCCTTCAGAAATCATATCTAATATGTTGATTTGATGCTCAAGAAATATTTCTTAATATTATCAATGTTGAAAACTGCTGTTGTGCTGTTTTATATTTTTGTAAAAACATACATTTTAGAGATTGATTAATGAATAGAAAGTTCTAAAGAACAGAATTTATTTGAAATAGAAAATTGTAAATGTCTTCACTAATACTTTTATTCAGCAAGGATCAAAAGTGAGTTCTTTCAAAAATTTACAAGCCCCAAACTAATGTAAATTGAAATGCAAACTGACCAGTTAAAAACTAAAACAGTAAATAAAAAAGATTAATTAAAATGTATATTATAATGAAAATACAATAAAATATATATATATAAATAAAAACAAATTCTTAACTATTAAAATTGTTAATGAAAATGATTCTGCTATATAACATTTATTCTAAACACTATATAAACATGTAAACTTTTTTTTAAATGGTGTTTTAATGTTTTCTGGATCTCCTCTTCCCCTTTAGTTGGCCACAGGTTGGCGTTTTAAGAAGAGGCCTGGCATAGACTACCTCTTCCAGCAACTGGCCCCACTTTATGAGATAGTCATCTTCACATCAGAGACGGGCATGGTGAGTCTCAGTGGTGGTGAGGACTGCCTATTTACCACAATAATGCAAGTGTGAAATGCTTGTTATTTGTTTTTGCATACACCGTTTCAATTGCAGTTAAAAGGAAAAGTTTCTTGAACCCTGCTTGAACATTGGGCCCACTTACAATAGATGCTATTTTGGGTACAGTGGCACACCTACTTGTCTGTTGATTCTACAAACACACAGTCTTGTGCTCAAATATAATGTTTCCTGATTGATGCCATCATTGAGACATTTGTGCTCGGCTTTAGTCTGCTAGTGTTTGTGTGTGTCTGCTGTTGTTTGGTTGGTGTGGCACACTTGTAAAGTCATGCAAATGAGCCTTGTTTTGATTGAAGAGCCATTTGCTGTTGCTGCTGCTGTTGTTTTGTTTTATTCTAATGCATGCAAATGTCAATTCAGCTTTTCAGCAATGTAAAAATGGCCCATCTACTGTCTTGATGGGCTGCTTCACAAATTTTAGAGCAACTAGCATTTTTAATTTAGGCTTTTGACAGTATTTGATGGCTCAATATGATATAAGAAGGGATTTTAGATATCATGATTCCACTGCATTATGTTTTACATCACTTGCTCACCAATGGATCCTCTGCAGTGAGTGGGTGCCGTCAGAATGAGAGTTCAAACAGCTGATAAAAACTTCACAATCCACACCACTCCAGTTCTTCAATCAGCATCTTGTGAAGTGGAAAAACTTTTTGTAAGAAACAAATCCATCGTTAAGACATTTTTAACTTCAAACCATTCCTGAAATATGAGTCCTCTATCCATAATAATGCTTTCTCCAGTGAAAAAGTTGTCTTGTCTGAATCAGGAAAGACATATGCACAGATCAAACACTGTTTACAAGTGAAAACAGTCCAAAAAAAATTCTAAACAAATATGTTGATGAATTTTTTTTGTGAGGGGACAAAAGGGACTTTTTCAATAGAGGAAGTGGTATTATGGATTATGGAGCCGTATTTTGGCCAGAAGTGATGGTTTAACGTTAAAATGAATTAATTATGGATTTGTTTCTTACAAACACACAGCTTTTCACTTCAGAAGACATTCATTGATGGATTGGAGTGGTGTGGATTACTTGTGGATTATTGTGATGTTTTTATCAGCTCATTCTGACGGCACCCATTCACTGCAGAGGATCCATTCATGAGCAAGTGATGTAATGCTGAATTTCTTCAAATCTGTTCCAATGGAGAAACAAACTCATCTACAGAATGGATGGCCTGAGGGTGACTAGATGTTCAGCAAATTTTCGTTTTTGGATGAACTACATCTCTCATTGTAATACATTTCATAATGTGCATAAAAACGATTCCTGAACACACAATATCGTATGTTTGTGTGTGAACAGACGGCGTTCCCCTTGATTGACAGTATAGACCCTCAAGGATTTGTGATGTACCGGCTCTTCAGAGATGCCACACACTACATGGAGGGCCACCATGTTAAGGTAAACTGCACAATCTGCTTGTCTATACATCTGTTTCTCGATATCATGCTTTGTTGGTGATGTGCGCAAATTCACTCTCAGTATTTAGGACACTTCTCTGTTCCTGTAAACAGTGTCCGCCACTTACCGTAAAAAAATTCAGCTGTCTGGTATTTCACCCCTACATGGCCGTGGGTCTTTTGAGTCACAGTATTTGAGATAAGCCATATGTCATGAAACACTGAAATATTTCACTGCCCTCAGATAGACGCTGCTCATTTGACCATAAATTGTAATGTATTTTTGTACAGATGTTGATAGTTTGGTTTTACAAAAGTGCACATGTTCTGGGGAAACCAATTCATAGAACTGTGAAGTTTCAAAATGCTGCAATCCTGATTCACAGACATGTATTTGCCAACTTCCTAATTTCTTACAAATGGCTTTGAGTAAAGCTCCTCCATGTGTATGTAATACAGTACGGTCTGATCTTATTGCTCAAGATCCCCGCCCTGTGGATCCCCTCTCCTGAGTGACCCGGGCAACATTATGGCGCGATGCCCCCTGTGTCTCTTCTGCATGCCGTCCTTCTGTTCGTGCATTGATTTCCCCACTGCTATGTGCTTTTTATTTTTTATTTTCTCAACAGCCCAAGACAATAGCAGTTTCTTCCCCTCCTTTATTCTTCGTTAGGCCGTCCGTCGTTACCTAAGCTTTCTCCTCATTAGGCTTATGAATGGTGCACAACGCTTAAGATCAAATTTACAATTGCATTACAGTTTACAAATTCAAATTCAGTTTTAAAATTAACTTTAGCATCCATAATCATATTACAGTATCGCATGTTGCATTGTATATTATTTTATTCATTATACACTACTGTTCGATGTTTGGAGTTAGTTTTTTTTTTTAGAGAAATTAATACTTTTATTCAGCAGGGATGCATCAAATTGATCAAAAGTGACAGTAAAGACATTTATAATGTTACAAAAGATTTCTATTTTAAATGCTGCTCTTTTGAACTTTCTATTTAAAGAACTCTGGGGGGAAAAAAGTTCTGCATCACTAGCATCAGCATATTAGAATGATTTCTGAAGGATCTTGTGACTCTGAAGACTGGAGTAATGATGGTGAAAATTCAGCTTTGCCATCAGAAGAATAAATTACATTTAAAAACGTATTCAAATAGAAAACGGTTGTTTTAAATTGTAATAATATTATACAACACTACTGTTTTTACTGAAGTTTTTTGATCAAATAAATGCAGCCTTGGTGAGCATAAAAGGCATCTTTCAAAAACAAAAGAAAATCTTACCTACCCCGAATGTTGTACTGTATAAAACTTTGAAAAGTAATTCTTTTAACTACATTTCTTAAATTAAATGTTGTTAAAATACTGTTATTAAGATATTGCATTTAAGCTTGCAGAACATGTTTGCTAATAGCCTAAAACAAGTTAAGTAAATTTACACAGTATTATAATGTATTAGTTAGGGCTGGGTCCCGATTCGATTCCGATTCCGATTCGCAAACTCTCGATTTGATTCGATTCTTGATTTGATTCTCAATTTTTTGATTACATTATCTGACAAGATGCGCATTAAATATCGCATGCGATTTATCATGCAGCCCTAATACAAATGCTATTGATATTTCTAAAAAATAAACTGTAAACATCAGTTTACAAATGGCGAATTATTAAAAAGAAATTAAGAGCCACAGGCCTGTATTTTAAACCTATTCTTTTTTCTTTTTTTATAGGGTATAGGGTCTTTTTTTAAAAAACAATAATAGGGCCCTATAAAATGTTTTTCTTAATATTTCTGGTAATCAGATGAAGGCTTACATTTCCTCCGTTATTCAAAAAGCAGCTACAGAAAACGAGCAAAGAACATTTACATTACCAAAGAACGTTGACTTTCTAGCGCGAGTATATGCACTTTAAAAAACACTCCCATTATAATCAGTGAAGCTATCTACACTGTATGATGAATAAACCTCTTATTCTTACATTGCACGTACATCTGCACTTTGTTGTTTATGATGAGAATTTGCGAGCTGAATTCAGTCAGCAAGTGCGCTCTGAACAACAAAACTGATGTTTCAGCAGTGACTCCTCTGAATGCCTCTGATTGGCCATTGCATTCATAAGCTCAGCATAATCGTGTGTGATTGGTTATAACGCGCAACACTGTAAAAACGCGGATACTATCGTCTATCGGCACAACCCTATAATGTATAGTATGAAAATATATATATTCATTTGCTAATGAATTTGCTAAAGAATACATTTAACAATGTTCTTAAATTTAATGCGTCATTAATGAGCCGATCCGAAATGATTTGCAGTTCATACACTCACACTACTTCGTAGCTGCTTCTAATCGTACATATTTGCGCAATAGGTCTTCCCTCCGGTCGCATTTCACCACTGCCTGTCTGGCCTTGTCCACCAGACCCCCATCAGCACTCTCTCTCCATCCACCTTCTGCCAACCCACGTTTATTTCTCTCCGCTTCCCCTCCTCTCCTCCTCCCTCACCTCCCATCTGGCTCTCAGAAGCGGGTGAGGGAAGGAGCAAACAAAGTCAGATAAGTGTGTCTTCTAAAGAACTGAATTAACGACTAGTACACTTACTAAAAACAATGCGAAGTTTGAAGAAAACTGGTGCCATCACAAGACTGACACTAAAAGTGAATGCAAAAGCAGCAGAATGCATTTTGGGCCAGCATGAACTTGATCGCTTTGAGTGATGCATGACGGAAAGGTTCCCTGGTATTTATGTAAAACACAACTGTGCTTAGTTTCCCAAGATAGCCTTTCTGTGAACCATTTGGTACAGATATGACACCAGTAGATGCTGCTGCTCCCCACCCCCAACAGAGAAAGGGGGCGGGACGGACTTTGATTGGCAGGTGCGTAGCGTGGCACGTGCATATAGTTAGCGGCACGCTTCCTCCGGCTCGTGCTTCAATGTTTTACCTGGGGAATTGGAGAGACTCGGCAACATGACACTCTTACACCCAGCTGCGTTACACGGCTCTGGTCACACAAATACACACTAGCTACATAAACATACTAATTACCATTAGATTTCACATTTTGAATGCGATTTAGACCCCATTAAGTTCGCGTGTAGCTATAATCCATAAAAATCTCATTATTTATACATGCACGCTCATACACTCAATAACAAATACAGTGAAACACACACTCTCGCTCCCGGTGGGGTTCAGGGCGTCCCTCATTGGGAGGCAGATGCGGGTAATTTATTGTAAATGCTACGAAGTGTGCCGCCGTCATGAGGGCTTTCCTTTCGGGGCCCCTCCATCTCTCTTGCACACGCAACTTTTTTTTCAGTCCCTCAGGGGGGATGCTGATGACCTCAGTGATAGAGAGAGTGTAGCGTCCCTGTCCATCTGCTCTGTAGGACCACCACTGAGACAGCTGGCCCGGAGATAGTGTGTGTTTGTGTGTGTGTGAGCGAGCGGGCGAGCGCGCCAATGGGCTGGTGTTAAGTCTTTGCACCCCTCCACAAATGCATAGGTGTAAATATGGTTCGCATCAGTGTCACACAAACGTTCAGGGGTGAGAAAGGTCACATTTAACCTCAATTTGTATGTATAGCTGGGATAAGTAGACTGCAGCTAGTTTACTAGATGGCAGGGCTCTTGAAGCAATAATCCACAAGAGGCAGAGCGTTACAATGATTTTACCACAAGTAAGGGGTGTTTTGGGGATTTAACCATAGTAAAATCACTGTACCACACTATGTGTGGCTTTTATCACATTGCTGTTGCTCATTAAAAAAAAAAGCTGCACTATTAAATATCTATACAGATACATAAGTCTAAAAATGCAAAGTAAAATGTAAATGAAAAAAGAAAGTTATATATAATATGATTATATAGAATGTAAATATATTAAATAATTTAATTTGTATAACTTCATATTTCTATTTATATTCTTAATTAAATTTTGTACATATTTATTTACATTTTTATATTCTTAAAGGGATAGTTCACCCAAAAATTAAAATTCTGTCATAAATTACTCACCCTCATGTCATTCTAAAACCGTAAGACCTTCGTTCATCTTCGGAACACAAATGAAGATATTTTTGATTAATTCTGAGAGCTCTCTGACCCTCCTATGTGACATCAGGGGTCCAACCGTAATTTTACGAAGCTACGAGAATACTTTTTGTACGCAAAGAAAACAGAAATAACGACTTTATTCAACAATTCGTCTCCTTCGTGTTTCCCTAGCGCCATTTTGGAGAGTATCCTCTGAACGTAAACAGACTGACCTTAATCGTGGTAATTACACTGCTGTCTATGGGAGGGTCAGAGAGCTCTCAGAATTCATCAAAAATATCTTAATTTGTGTTCTGAAGATGAACGAAGGTCTTACGGGTTTGGAACGACATGAGGGTGAGTAATTAATTACTGACAGAATTTTCATTTTTAGGTGAACTATCCTTTTAATTTTATTTTTTACATATTTCTTTCTATTTTAATATTCTTCATTTTTTTTTGTATATATATATATTAAATCGTTAAAATGTTAGCAACAGAAATAAGCAATATTTCAAGTGCAATATCTTTGGAGCATGTTTTGATGAACTGTGATGGTTTTAACTCTTTAATTTTTGAGAAAAGATTTTTAGTGAGACCATATATATTATCAAAGAAATTTTAATAAAATGAGTTTTCATTTGTTATTTATATATAGTTTATTTATGTACCTATTTTTCTTTGTTTTGGTACATTATTTTTGTTATCGCCATGAGAAAAGCTGTGGTAGCTGACATGGCGCTGAATTATAAACAAACAATATAAATATATTCATATATTTAATCAAATATATATTTAGATATTTATATTTAGATATTTAATACATTAAAAAATCAAGTATATAATTGTATAAAATTATACTAATATAAAATCATTAACTTGTTAAACGTATTAAACAATTGAATTTGTCTAATTTGCTATTTTATTGCAATATTTTTTATTTTTGTTTGAGGTTTAAATCTAGGTTTGTTTTTACATCTTAAACATCTTTTAAAACCTTTTTTCTAATTCCTTTTTTGTTTGTTATAACCAAAATAACCTCGTAGGTAAATATGGTGCATATGCTTAAATGTTATTCACTAATGACACTAATTGTTTGTCCTGCAGGACGTGTCTTGTTTGAACAGAGACTCCTCTAAAGTCATTGTGGTGGACTGTAAGCGAGAGGCATTCGGTCTACAGCCTTTCAATGGCCTGGCGCTGCGGAAGTGGGATGGCAACTCCGAGGATCGCACGCTCTATGACTTGGCTGCTTTCCTTAAAAGTGAGTATGCATGTGGGAGAGAAGAGTTCTGGGCAAATTGGAGTTGTTGGATTATTGTTCATTTGTACAAATCATTTGATCTCTATAGCTATAGCCATCAGCGGAGTGGAGGATGTACGTTCAGTACTAGAGAACTATGCCCATGAGGAAGACCCCATTGAAGCCTTCAAAAGAAGACAAGCGCAGCTTGCAGAGGTACTCATCACATCTCTTTTTGCCTGTCAGATGCCATATTTAGTGGTATTTAATAATACAACATAAATATTTCGCACATACAGGAAGAAGAACAGAGACTTTCGGAGCTTGTGCAACAGAAGAAACAGGGATTTTCTTTAGGTACCATCGCAGGTCGTTTCTGGTCCCGGAAGCAGCAGTGAGGACTCATCCTGCTCACACCCACCTGATACGGTCCCACCCGGACTGTGACCAGCCATTGAGATGAGGGTCATAGTCAAAACAGGTGGACAGTGTATGTGGGAGGGAGGGAAGAACGGGAGCAGAAGGGCATGTGTGGAAAAAACATCTGAAGAGATGCTACCTTCCAAAAGACGTTCAATTCCTGTGGAAAATAGCACTTCCTGGACAGCAGACACACAGATATGGTGCCCTAATGTATGATCTCACTGAATAGAAATTGTTTCAGAGTGGTTGGACTAGTTTCTATCCACTTCTTGGCTCCCTTATCTCTGCAAGAGCAAAGAACTTCCATGTGAACTGAAAAACTGATGCTGTTTCCATCAAGTAGATTCTATTTCAAACCCATAACTGATGCTGTAGGCAATAGCCTGATATTAGACTTTTTGAAAATGTCTGCTCCGCACACGTCACATGATGCGAAACCTTGGATTTGTGTTTGTGCTGTCATGGTGATACTGTTGCAGTGTGTTGAGGAGAACCTGTCAAATAAAGAGCTCAATCTGGTGCTATTTCTCATGACAGAAATGGCCCATCATGTCTGAGGATGTACTTGTGGAATGTTCTTTGTATTGCTTTTGTTGTGAAACACCCAGAATATCTCCAATAAACAGACCATAACATAATGTGTGTGCAATGTTTTGCTATGGATTTTTTTTTTTCTGTTTAAAGGTCTCATCCAGAGCAAATCAGCTTGAGCTATGATGCTTTAAATTATGAACTTGTACAGTAGTTTATTAATAATCATAATTTGTTATATGACAGATAGTTATATAAGGTGTTTTTTTAGAAGAAACTGTAGATTAAGTGCAACACTCAATGTTAAGGAAGCCTGTTTCACAATTCTGAGGAATAAAATTATCATTATGAGAGAAACTAAACAATTCTGTGTTTACATCTTGCAATTCTTGCAGCTGTTTATATTTCACAATTCGGACTTTTATTTAGAATTCTGAGTTGATATTTTGCAATTCTCAGAACGAAGCCTGTTTCACAATTCTGAGGAATACAATTATTATTATGAGAGAAACTAAACAATTCTGTGTTTACATCTTGCAATTCTTGCAGCTGTTTATATTTCACAATTCAGACTTTTATTTAGAATTCTGAGTTGATATTTTGCAATTCTCAGAACTGTGTTTAACTTGATTTATTTTTTAATATAATGCATTTTTAGTTTTATTTATTAATCATTCTTATCTTTTTGTTTTGTTTTGTTACCAGTGCACTATTTCGGCCCAGTTTTTTAAATAGAAATATAACAATTATAGAGAAATTAATGTGAATGATTTAATGTTAGTGATTTTATGGAGTGGATGCAGCACTTATTTCGGTAAACAATGTTTAGCTTTAGCTAAAATATTTCACATTTCTTTAATAATATAACCAGAATTAAAATAATTAAACGGTTGAATTTAACTCATATTTATAGTGTGTCATTTGTTCCAAAAAAATATTAAATAGGCGACTATAAGTTTGAAATCACTGCATACTCTACCAATATCAACTATTAACTAAAACGTTCAAATCTATTTAGACTGTTTGTGTTTTTTTCCGTTTGTCTCGAGTGAATTAGAATCCAGTACTAAATCAATTTATCTATTTCATTAACTTCAACCCTCTAACTCGATCTTTGTGCACTTAAAATAACACACCCATATCAACATAATGCGGATAACCTCTGACCGAGCTGATGCAGCAGCACGCTTCAGAACACACAATTTGAGGCAATTGAGAGACACAGAATGCTAAGTGTTAAACTTTTGTCAATGTCACACCTTTGCGTTTGACAGAAGACACGTGCCATTATGGCCTCACTGTTACCTCTGTCTGGCCTTTGCAAAACCACACTATGTTTTGCTTAGGGATACGAGACCAACAGAGTCGGAGAGTCCAACAATTGTTCCCAACCACTGAGAAAACATTAAAACAAAAATGTGGTGACATTTCATTAATCTATATAAAATAGCCTAATTACAATGAATATTTTTAACTAAACGTTGTCATATCAACAACCAACAACAAAGCCTGACGAGCCTTAAATACATAATTTAGATTAGGATATACCTTTAGTAAGTAACAATTCCGGCCGATTTAAGTGTTTTTGATTCAATAAAATGAACCGGTTCGTAAGAGTCAGGAGCCACGCTGTATGTCTATGATTCATTTCAAATAACCGACTCTTACGAGTCATTCGCTCGGGAGTTGAACTATCGCACTATACTTACTGATCAACACTGTATGTGTTTGATTTACTAAAAAGAACCAGCTCATAAGAGTTATTCGTTCGCGAATCTGAGTACCTAATTCAGTAATATTAGTCTGCGATGTTGCGTACTGTAGGCAGTCCAATACTAATAGAACTGTAAATCATATGGAGTGGATGCAGCACTTATTTCGGTAAACAATGTTTAGCTTTAGCTAAAATATTTCACATTTCTTTAATAATATAACCAGAATTAAAATAATTAAACGGTTGAATTTAACTCATATTTATAGTGTGTCATTTGTTCCAAAAAAATATTAAATAGGCGACTATAAGTTTGAAATCACTGCATACTCTACCAATATCAACTATTAACTAAAACGTTCAAATCTATTTAGACTGTTTGTGTTTCTCCGTTTGTCTCGAGTGAATTAGAATCCAGTACTAAATAAATTTATCTATTTCATTAACTTCAACCCTCTAACTCGATCTTTGTGCACTTAAAATAACACACCCATATCAACATAATGCGGATAACCTCTGACCGAGCTGATGCAGCAGCACGCTTCAGAACACACAATTTGAGGCAATTGAGAGACACAGAATGCTAAGTGTTAAACTTTTGTCAATGTCACACCTTTGCGTTTGACAGAAGACACGTGCCATTATGGCCTCACTGTTACCTCTGTCTGGCCTTTGCAAAACCACACTATGTTTTGCTTAGGGATACGAGACCAACAGAGTCGGAGAGTCCAACAATTGTTCCCAACCACTGAGAAAACATTAAAACAAAAATGTGGTGACATTTCATTAATCTATATAAAATAGCCTAATTACAATGAATATTTTTAACTAAACGTTGTCATATCAACAACCAACAACAAAGCCTGACGAGCCTTAAATACATAATTTAGATTAGGATATACCTTTAGTAAGTAACAATTCCGGCCGATTTAAGTGTTTTTGATTCAATAAAAAGAACCGGTTCGTAAGAGTCAGGAGCCACGCTGTATGTCTATGATTCATTTCAAAGAACCGACTCTTACGAGTCATTCGCTCGGGAGTTGAACTATCGCACTATACTGATCAACACTGTATGTGTTTGATTTACTAAAAAGAACCAGCTCATAAGAGTTATTCGTTCGCGGATCTGAGTACCTAATTCAGTAATATTAGTCTGCGATGTTGCGTACTGTAGGCAGTTCAATACTAATAGAACTGTAAATCATAAAAATCCTTCGGTTCATGCACTTTAAACGGACCTGTCCCGAATAAATCTAGGTTCCTAGTTATGATGGGGAAAAATGCTCTCAACTTTAGCACATCTGTACAAAGTTTTCGCTGACCTGTTAAATGAATTCGCCAGTGCCATAGTTTAACCCCACCAGACTGTTTCCCAAAGGTGTGAACAAATGACATGCGAATAAAGTGACGCCTCGGAGCCCCGCGCACGTGCAGGGATCCTGGGAACCGGTATGCGTCGAGCACCGCGTGTCGCGCTTCACACCTTGGCAGAGGAGCACCAATTCACATTTATGGATGCGCCTTCTGCCACTGGCTAACACCTCACTATAACTGTCGCCATGTGTCATTTCAGCCCCATGTGCCAATTCTCCCTCCTCCTCCCCCCAGAATTCACTAGCACCCAGTTACAGACACGCTTTATCCCAACCAAAGCGACGGCTCTTACACCGTTTGGATGTGAGACACGTGGATGGGAAAGTGTTAAGCACTGGCACACAAAGCAAAACATCTAGTGCTTAATTTTGTAAGCCGCAAAACCAGGCGATGAAACCATTACCGTGGTGACTTTATTACACTTATTAATGTCCCTGGGGGAAAGGGGGTTCGTGTAAGTTTGATCTATCATCCACCTATATCAGGAAACATCAGAGATGCACCATGCACGTCTTCGATTGAGCCAGATGGCTATTGATTTTGTGACTTTTCCCCGCTTTCCCCTCATCACTCTCTCTTAGTCGAATGAACATAATGAGCACACGACACCTATTTTGCTGAACATGTACCCCATATAGCGCGCATCAATACGAGCGTGGCCAGGCCACTCACGTGACAGGCAGGTAAAAAAAAAATTAAATTGTAGTAGTTTTATATATGGCCTATGATATTTGATTAGGCCGCAGATGACTTGTAGTTCAACAAAATTATACTCTTTCCAGCAATAAACAAACATTTACATTGTTTACATAAAATGTTACATAAACATTATCAAGTAACATTTTAATATGTTAAGCCTATATTCTTCTTTACATTTAACAAATAAATACGTATCCGAAATACTAAAATTGTTTTTTATTAGTAAGAAAGTTTAAATCGTCTTATAATTTATGGCGAAAGGAGCATAGCCTATTAAATGTTATCCACTTGTTAGCATTTTATTTATTTACTTTTTTTTTTGTAGGCCTACACTCTACAAAAAATAAAAATAAAGGTGCTTCACGATGCTATAGAAGAACCTTTTTGTCTACATGGTTCCATAAAGAACCTTTAATATCTGAAGAACCTTTCTGTTTCACAAAAGGTTCTTTGTGGTGAAAAAAAGGTTCTTCAGATTATAAAAAGGTAAGAAAGAGATGGTTCTTTAAAGAACCTTTGACTGAATGGTTCTTTGTGGAACCAAAAATGGTTCTTCTATGGCATCGCTGTGAAGAACCTTTTGAAGCACCTTTATTTTTAAGAGTGTATATTAGAGTTTATGTAACATTTTATGTTATTTAGTTGACTTTTTTTTTATTGCTGGAAAGTCTTTTTCCCTTCCACCTGTGTTATCAATACAGTTTAAAGCAAATGAAAAGTTAATTAGCAAAAACAAATAACTCAACTAACTAACAATAAAACACAATAAAAACATACAATAAAAAACATGATTTTTTAAAATTAATAAAAACGGTGTTATGTTTTTTTTTTTTTTTTTTGCAAATAAACTCTTAAAATATACAAATATAACTCAAATAGGTTGGTATATTAACAAATGACATATTATCCATTATATTGTTGCATTAAACCACATATCCGCTGTATGCAAGTGTGTTATTCAACCAAACTCCATGATTTGTTTATTTGCTGGGACAGTTTTCTTGTTTACACGGATAATAACTCTCGTTTATTCATCCTTGTGTTCATCAGAAGCCAAGAAACCAGACTGTCTTAATAATTGTCCGACAATAAATTAACAATAGCAGCCCTTCTTAACCACCTAATCATATGGTGCCGTCCAGTGGGCAAAGCGTGCCTGGGGTAAAGACGGGGCCAGCGGAGGCACGCGCTGCTCTCATTAGAATCACAATAGACTCACTAAAGCACGAGCAACAGTTTGCTGCGCATTGTTCGCGCGTGTCTCCTCTGTTTACCCTCAACATGGCCCGGTAGTGCGACAGAAGCTGTCTTTCTTAAATTAACTCACAAATGGAATAGGCTACCTGCAATTCTTAATTTTGAGTTTCTGCTCGCATACTTCAACACCTGCTGCTGCGTGCTCTAATTCAGCGCATTTTAATAAACCTTAAAGTTATATAAGAAATTGATTATTTTAATTATAATAAACAAATCAGTAAATAAGAAAACATCCTATTATGCATATGTTCGTGTCCTGGTGACAAGGTGATGTGTTGTGTGTGTGTGTGTGTGCGTGCGTGTGTGTGTGTGGGTGTGCGTGTGCGTGTGCGTGTGTGTGTGTGTGGCCTACATATACTACAGGCTAGGCTATATCAAGAAAGCGAAGCGCAAACACAGTGCGCAGGTTGGATTATCATACAGCTGTAGCGAGAGCCCCCTCCGATTACACCTT
This sequence comes from Sinocyclocheilus anshuiensis, assembly GCF_001515605.1. Taxonomy (NCBI): domain Eukaryota; kingdom Metazoa; phylum Chordata; class Actinopteri; order Cypriniformes; family Cyprinidae; genus Sinocyclocheilus; species Sinocyclocheilus anshuiensis. The sequence continues at coordinate 1,044,726 of NW_015551101.1, read as the reverse complement.
CACACACTCTTACTCCAGAAAGCAATTATCTGCGATCTTAAATGCCCTGAGCAACCCCCCACCATTTCAGCCTCTTTACCAAAGACCCACAATCCAAACCCAAGATAACAAAAGAGCCCTCCGGATCTTTCCAGGGCACAATAAAGCGCTTGCCGGTTTAACGACTCACACGCGTCAGAACAATTACAGATTTTAGGGCTGAATTAAAGGGGATGTGCGAATCCCCTCCACCCAAGAACACCCCCTTTCCGCGATCGGTGACGAAAACAAACGTTTTTTTCCAAAAATGCGTGGCACGTGACATCGTAGAAAACATCGTAGCCTATGTAGTTTTAAAGAATAAGATAATTAGTACAAATTGACATAAAAAAGGAGAAAAACGCACATCCTTAAATATATGACAAGAGGCAGAGGTTTAATTAGGCCCCAGATATATTTAGAAAAAAAGTTCAGGAACAAGACGCAGAGCAATGTCCGATAAATTGTGATTTATCTTTTGAATTCACTTAGTAAATGTTATATAATATAATAAGAGTGTTAATATTTAACTATTGTCAGGTTGCTGTCAACATTAGTCAACTTTTAAGTTTCCAAATGCCTGTGTTATGTACAGTTTATGTTGTACTCTAATATCTCTTTAACTATAAAATGAACTTTAAGCGTCATGATGTTCAGGGGATCATATAGGCTAAATCCATCAAAGCACATTTATGAGCTGCGCATAAGCCACGCCTACTCTTGGCTGTATATTTAAAAGCACACACGCAGTAGTCCACACACTAACTGACGGGTCCAAAGTCCCTTAGAGCTAGATATCTGTTTCTCTTTGCTTTGTAAGCTCCTACATAGATAACATTAAGATTTTTTTAAATAGTTAAGTCATTTTGCTTTGAATTCCGATATTTTTAACTACTTTTTTTATTTTTTCTTAAATCGTGGATACCACCACAAACATTCATATCGGACTACTCTCTCAGTCTGCTATCGTTCAGTAGCAGACAAGAAGATCCAAAATGGCTCGTGTTTTATTAACGTGTTTTTTAATTTTGTTACCAGCGCGTCTGGTGAGTATTTCCCACTTATTTGAATGTAAGCCGCTCCTTTGGCAAGTGCTTTCACAGCGTGCTAATAGGAGTCCTGTTTTATATTTCCATAGGCGGAATCATCCGGTGTGTTTGAGTTGAAAGTGCACTCTTTTACAACCACAAGCAGTGTGTGTAAACGGTCCGGTGACTGCCAGATCTTTTTCCGTGTTTGCCTGAAGCACTCACAAGACATCATATTACCAGAGCCGCCGTGCACTTACGGCACTGGAATGACAGGAATATTCAGCGCAGACTCCATCTCCAGCAGTGCGCATATCCGCGTGCCTTTTAATTTCAAGTGGCCGGTGAGTAGGCTAGCTTAAAAAGCCATAGCCTACTATTCATTATCAGTTCATATTTATGTAGCCTATACACGCACGCATGTCTAATGCATGTAAGTAATATTGAACAGAGTGTTCTGGCTTTACAGGGAATCGTCTCGTTGATAATAGAAGCCTGGAACGCAGAGTCCTCTGACCAGTCAACAGGTATGCGCTCAACTTTTGCCTCACCTGCGTAGTTTTAATACAACAAGTATTTGTTACCTCCAGATCAATGTTACCACACAGTTTGTTTTATTTATTTCAGAGAACATCAACAACATGATCAGCCGTTTGGCTACCAGAAGAAGACTCGGCATCGGCGAGGACTGGTCCCAGGACGTGCATCTTGGAGAGCAAAGCCAACTGCGCTTTTCTTATCGCGTTGTGTGCGATGAATTCTACCATGGCGAGGAATGCTCGGATTTCTGCCGCCCACGGAACGATGCGTTTGGCCACTTCAACTGTGACACCGCTGGCAACAGAATTTGCCTGCCTGGATGGAAAGGCGACTATTGCGCGGAACGTAAGTGTTGTAGCCTACGTAATAATTTGCGTGTAGATTAACGAACATTTGCAGGGAAAATAAATAAATAAATAAATAAATAAGGCGGGCAAGTTCAACGGCTTCTTGCCGCCACATAAAACGTCTAAGTTGCTTTTGTTCACTGTAACAATAGAAGCAAAGAGCATGATTTAACAAGGACATGCGCTGAAACCTAATATGCTCTGCCTTCCGTGAAAAAGACGGCATGTGTTTCTTTTGTGCGAGTCCCAGCTGCTTAGTTTAGTACTTAACAAATACTTGATGTGCCTGAGCCTCCAGAAGGGGGGTTGTTTTACGATGCCCAGTCATTCTAATGTCCCCCTTTCTCTCCCTCTCCTTTTTAAACAGCCATCTGCTCGTCTGGCTGTAGCAAGGAGCACGGTTATTGTGAGGCCCCTGGTGAGTGCAAGTGCCGCCTCGGGTGGCAGGACCCCCTCTGCGACGAGTGCCAGCGATACCCGGGGTGCCTGCATGGCACCTGCAACCAGCCCTTTCAGTGCACTTGCAAGGAAGGCTGGGGAGGCCTGTTCTGCAACGAGGATCTGAACTTCTGCACCAATCACAAGCCCTGCATGAACGACGCCACCTGTACCAACACCGGTCAGGGCAGCTACACCTGCATCTGCAAGCCCGGCTTCAGCGGCAAAACCTGCGAGATCGAGACCAACGAGTGTGACAGCAACCCATGCAAGAACGGAGGCAGTTGCAACGTAAGCAAGCGGTTGCGACACTATGCTCGAGTCTTGTCCTTGGAGGAGCTCGGACGTTAATGCTAATGGTTTTTGGGTTTTCTTCTCAGGATCTGGTGAATGATTACACCTGCACGTGCCCTCAAGGCTTCTACGGGAAGAACTGCGAGGTCAGCGCTATGACATGCGCCGACGGACCCTGCTTCAATGGAGGAACCTGTGTGGAGAAGGGAACCGGTGGATACTTCTGCCGCTGCCCTGCTGGTTACATGGGCTCTAACTGCGAGAAGAAAATCGACCGATGCAGCAGCGACCCCTGTGCTAATGGTAAGCATATTTTCCCCTTATCTTCAGTCCTAAATGCAAAACATTACAAAACATTCATCCGCCTCCAGCAAAATGCTGAACCTTCAGTTTTTTTTGTTTTGAGATGCATCCACTGTGCGTGACGTACTACTCATGCATGATAGAACAGACGCCAGTGAGGCTCTTACACTGATATGAATGGTGAGATAGAGCTGTCATAAAGCAATAGACTTGCTTTCCCAAGGGTTATGATTACTCGCCCTGGTTTACTCCCTCAGTTCCCTCAGTTTTAGGCTAATGCTTTAATATGGTTCCCTTGTGTTCCCTTTTTTTAAAGGTGGCCAGTGTCTCGATTTAGGCAACAGACTGACATGCCGATGCCGTCCCGGCTTCTCAGGCTCACGTTGCGAAATCAACATTGACGACTGTGCAAACAACCCTTGCCAGAATGCTGGCACCTGTGTGGACGGCATCAACGGCTATACCTGCACATGCACGCTTGGTTTCTCAGGCAAAAACTGCGCCATCCGCTCTGACGCCTGCAGCCTCATGCCTTGCGAGAATGGAGGGACCTGCTACACCCACTTCTCTGGGCCCGTCTGCCAGTGTCCACTAGGCTTCATGGGCACACAATGCGAGTATAAAGACAAGCCTCCTGTGGCCAGCCCTCCTATTCCAGCGGCCTTGGTGGTCTCATTCACTCTAGGCCTCATCACTCTTACTCTAGTGGTCTGCGCCACCATTGTGGTCCTGAGACAGATGCGACAAGGTCACAAACCAACCTCCACCACCGTGCGCAACGACTTGGAGTCTGTCAACAACCGCGTTTCTTTGACCCCGACTTCAACTTTAGACCGAGAGAAGGAGGCATTGCTTATTCCTGGTGGTCCGTTTAAGGTGTCCAATAAAGATGTGGCACTCAGATCCACCGCTGTGGACGCTCATTCCAGTGACAAATCAAATTACAAGCAAAAGATGGTGGACTACAATATGACCATTGACGAAAAACCTACAAACAACAAACTAGATATGTAAGTTCTTTTTTTTTGTCTTGCTTTCTTTTGGTCTTAGTTTCTGGTCTATTATTTGCTTGACATAAATATGCAAAACTAACGTTGATGTGTTTTCTTCATTTTAGGAAAAACTCGGAATCTACATTACTGGTTCCACCACTGAACTATCCAAAAGAGGGAGTGTATCATCCTGTGTACATCATTCCTGAACACATAGAACAATGTGTATTTGCTACTGAGGTAAGCATCTTCAGACATATTTTTTTAAAGTGCTTTCATTGTTATTTATCATGATTTCAGTGTGATGCTTTGAAAGGACATGCGTTAACACATTCTCTTTCCGTTCTTTCTCAGGTTTAACAGTATTCATCAATCTGGAGTACCTCAATCACCAATGGGCCTGACCCTAAAATGTTTACAGTCTTAAAGGACAAAAGGAAGACGTGAAGAGAGTATATATATTATATCTACATTTATTATTTATTTATTCATGCTGCTGAGTAAAATGACTACTTCTTGATATGGACAATGATTTTGCGAAGACAAAGCAAGAGACTTGAAGACTTGAGGAACAACTTGCATTATTTGCACTATTTTCTTTTCCTTCTTTTTTTTTTTTTTAAATGACCCGAAAAGAATTCATATATATTTAATCATATTTAAAATGTACATAAAGACCCAGAACTCTCTGGAAGAGCTGAGAAGAATCAAGGCTTGAAAAGGAAGCAAACAGGCATCCTGAAGTTCATCTCACTCTGTGAATCACATGAAGCCCAATCAATCAGCCTTATGGGTGGAGGAGGTGCAGCTGAAGGATCTGGAACTGTGACTATGGAGTAATTTTTAAATGTTAAAATTTTTGGGATATGGTTCGAAATGCTATTTATAAACGGATCTGTGATGAAAAGCAATCAAAGATATCGAAACAAGCTGTTTCGTCTGTGAACAATGTGAACAACTGTCTTCGGAATCTACAGTTAAATATGACTTTTACTTAGTGCCTACAATGGATCTGACTATCAGTGATGTTCACTCGAACCAAACCCAATCTTAATTAAGTGCCTCATCTTTTAATGTGTTATAGCTCAATGGAAAAGGTACTCCTTAGAAACACTGAAAAAAAAAACTTTTTTTAAACTCTGCTGGAGTATGTTTTTCGACAGAAAATGTTTGGGTTGACTTGGGTACAAATTGTTTAACCAGCAGTGCATGATGGATGCTGTTGTGTACAGCTTTCATCCTGTCAACATTGACTGCTGCTAAGCTATTTCCGACATTCCCAAGGCTCGAAAGTACCAGTTGGCTCAAACTGATAGCCTCATCATTGTCAAGATTTCCTGGTTTTGTGAACCTCTGCATTAGGGTCTTTTTCAAAAATGCAAGATCAAGATTCTTAACGGAGTAGAATTTTTTTCTTTCCTTTTTTGTACGTGGCATTGGTTTCTTTAATTTTTTTAAACCATTTAAACCAAATAGATACTTTTATATTTTATACGGTCTTTCTTTATTTAACAATGCAATATTGTACAATATCCTGAGATATTCCTACTATTTAATTGGATTGTAAATAATGTGTATTTATGAAAGATAAATGTATATATGTTTATGTATTGTGTTTGTCACAAGGCCAGAAATACATATTTTTTCATACAATAAATCCTGAAATAATTGACTTTGTATCATGACTTCTTTTCTTTCATATGAAACTGCTGAGATAATACTAGGATGGATATATTCAGCTTTTAATGTTAAACAACTAGCTATAGAACTTGTGAAACAAAGGTATATGAGTCAATGTTTGATCACCATTAGAAAAGTCACTTATCTAGACAGCTGTAGTGAACTATTATCTAGTAAAATTCATAGGAAAGCTTTCCAGTATGCCCTTTACTACTCCACTATTAAGTAATTACTGTGTTTTTTGTTGTATAACTAGAATGGCTATAAGATATGCTTAGTATCTCTGATCAGAACAGTGGAGATGAAGCCAGAGAAAATTGTGAAGGGCTATTCATGGTCCTCAGACAGGATCACCTGCCATTCACCCCCACTCTTCCTCTTCCATTCAAAGAGAGAAGCCTAGGCTTGAAAAGGGGGAGGGAGGCCTCAGCCGCCTTTGCTCTCCCTGGGGAGCGTCAACATGTGGGCCCAGCCTGGCCCGACACCTGTCCTCACCACCAGCCTACAAACATTCGGATATGTCTCTGTACTGAGACCCACCATGAAGATTTTCTATTTGTCACCTTCAAACTCTCCAAAATACACACAATTATAAAAGCATCCTGAGGTTACAACAAATACTGAAATTTCTAGAACAGGAGAAAGATTATGAGCATTTATGTAATTTTTCTATTTATGTAACATTCTAAAAAAAAAAAACTTTTATTCAGCAAAGAAACATTAAGTGTTTCAAAAGTGACAGACATTTATAATGTTAAAAAAAGATGTATTTCAGATAAAAGCAGTTTATTGCCGTTTTTGAATTAATCTGGAAAAAAATCACAGTTTCCATAAACATATTAAGCAGCACAACTGTTTTCAACACTGATAATAATAATAAATGTTTCTTGAGCATCAAATCAGTATATTAGAATGATATCTGAAGGATCACGTGACACTGAAGACTGGAGTAATGATGCTGAAAATTCAGCTTTGCCATCAAAGGAATAAATAAAACTTTCAAATATATTAAAAAGGAAAACAGATATTTTAAATTGTAATAATATTTCACAATATTACTGCTTTTACTGTATACTTAATCCAATAAATGCAGCCTTGATGAGCATAGGAGTCTTCTCTAAAATACATTAAATTAGAATTTTGATCAATTTAATGCATCTTTGTTAAAAAAAGTATTTTAAAAAACTAACGTTTGAATGGTAGTGTAAGTGATAAACATATAAATGCTGTCCTGTCTTTTCATATAATTTTGCTAGTTTTAAGAAGCATAGCTTTGTAGCCTTTTCCTGTAAATGACTGGTGTTAGCATTCACTTTTGTTTACAATAAGTCTGCTTGATTTTTTAAACTGATAATAAAGTCTCCATCTGAAAGTATACACTCCTTCCATACTCATCATTCTCTCTCTCTGCTCGTCGGTCTTGCTTTCTCTTTGCAGGAGTCTTACAGTCTTTTCCCTGCAGTTTTCTGTGCCTCTCTGATAAGAAAGCACCTGCAGCTAAGCTAATTGGTCACAGTTACGTAAGCCGCACCAGGAACACAATATGTTTGCACGCTTTAGAGGTTCCTGCATGAGGTCATAGAGGTGGAAATGTTGATTTTCCCTTATGGTTTATATCAAATTGAAAGAGAAAGAAAAGAGAAGGCCGATTAGATTTCAGGCAGCGATAAGGACCTTTAGATTGAACATCATTGTCAATGTTTAACTTTTAAAGGGATCGTTTCTATTTTCTCTTTCAAGCTTTGTATGGTCAGGATGTGTGTCAGTGCTTGAACCCACACCCTGCTAATTTTATTTGTGATGGTGATAAGGCCGTATGTTTAACTGCTCTGGCATTCTTATGCCATGATGTACCAGAAGCGCACCACATTGACAATGTCCAACTTTGGTCACTTAACATTATTACGTTCTTATGAGGTTTTTGGATAGCAGTAGCAAATATGAACTTGCTATATGGCAGGCCAAAAAAGGACGTATTTTAAGGAGTGGCTGCTAACCTGCTAACAAAAAGGCATGTTTGATAATAGAAAGAAATTTTGTAGTATAAAGACAAGTTCACAACTATAACCATAACTAGCCTATATTAGCATCCACGAGCGCACGAAAATGTTGTGTTTAAAGGGTTAGTTCACCCAAACATTAAAATTCTGTCATTAATTACTCACCCTCATGTTGTTCCAAACCCTTGTGGTACTCTCATGAATGGCAGCAGACTGACCTGGAAGAGAATAAATCGTTGAATAAAGTTGTTATTTTCTTTGCGCACAAAAATATTCTCGTGGCTCGTGTCACATGGACTATTTTAACGATGTCCTTACTATCTTTCTGGGCCTTAACGTGGTCATTATATTGCTGTCTATGGAGCGTCAGAAAGCTCTCGGATTTCATCAAAAATATCTTAATTTGTGTTCAGAAGATGAACGAATGTCTTATTGGTTTGGAATGACATGAGGGTTAGTAATTAATGACAGTATTTTCATTTTTTGGGTGAACATCTGTTTAATAAAGACATTTGCTGCAGTTTTGTCATACTGCCACTTTAAATGCCCAAGCAAATGCTCAAGCTCTTTAAAGTTGGTAGATTCTGAATGGTTGTCAATGTTTTTATCATTTATTAGATGAAAAAATTGCTCTGAAAGTGATTTTAACGATATTGTTTCTCTGTGTTGTTATAGTTGTGGTATGAGTTCCCCTATTTTCATAGAATTACAATGATTCTTAAAATGTTATAGTTATCATCCTAAACTCCCAACTCTTGTTACATTAGTCACTACTTCAAGCCAGTACGGTTGAGATGGCATTTACTATATTTTGTATGCTGTATATTTGTGCATTGATCAATGTTTAAATGTGAATAGAAGCCTAAATGAAATCTGTTCATAAAGTAATCATGTCTTTTCAGAAGATTTCAACAGCTCGGTTTATATTGATTACAATTACAATGTTTTTATAAAGTTTTTGAAGCATCACAGTTTGGTGGAATGGGCTTTTAATGGAGGTTTCGTTAAAAATATCTTAATTTGTGTTTTTCGAAGATGAAGTTTTGAACAACACGAGGGTGAGTCAATGATAGAATTGTCTTTTTTGGGTTCAGAGGTTTAGTCGGCACTAACAGTCCAACTAACTACTCTTCTTAGAAAACTAAGCTGTTTATGATCAATAACGGGATTTCCATCGTCCTTCCTTTTTCTTGTTTCCTTGACTATAGAATGGGGCATGTCAGGGTTGTTTCTTGTGAACGTATTAAGTGAGAAACAGTAAAACACAGTGAAATACGTGCTTGACACCAGTAACATGCAATCTGGATACGACAGTCATTCCTGCAGGGCGACCGTCTACCGTCACTGTCTCAAACGCTGTATTCAAACATTTCCAAGTTCCAGTTCCAACTTCAAACAGTTCACAAGAACATGATGTCATAATGCCTACTCATAATATCTACAACTGTAAACACTTCCTTATTTAGAGACTCGTTATGCTAACAGAACACCAGCTTCCAGTCATAGCCTCCAGTGAAGTGATATAATTATCCACTGTAATTACTGTAAAACATAATTAAGTAAGGAGGACGGAAGCAACAAATGAAGGCAGAAAAAGGACTAAGCAGTAAAAGGGAGAATCCCACATAGATTAAAGACACAGCTGTCATCACTACATCACTGCTGATTTCACCCTTCTTCCTTCTTTTCATGACCCTGAGAACCCCGTCTGGCGTCTGTCCTGTGAAACGGAGAGAGGAAATGCTCGATTCACGCACATGCTCTGAAAAGACAGTTGCAAATCCCAGTGAAACACATATTCTCTTTTATTTCTTGATGGACAGTGACAAAGATCTACACTCTTAAAAATAAAGGTTCTTTATTGGCATCAATGGTTCTATGAAGAACCTTGAACATCCATGGAACCTTTCAAATGCAGAAAAGGTTCTTTATAGTCACTGCCATAGAAGAACCATTTTTGGAAGAACCATCACCTTTGGAACCTTCATTTTTAAGAGTGTACACATGGTGATCTGATGGTCATAGCATTTATTTGACACTGAAACCCTTATTAAAAGTCTTTACTGACACTTTTCATCAATTTAATGCATCCTTTCTGAATTAAGATATTTATTTATTTCGTATGTAAGTCATGTGTCAGATGTTCTGTTTGTTTGAACATCCTGGCCAGCCCAACATAGCAAAACTGGCTCAACCAATAGTGTGAGTTTGGGGGTGGGGCTGCCTGTCTGTCTAGCCAATGACAGATGAGGGACTGTTTAAGAAACTTATTTGGAAGCAATCATTATTTTTGCAATTCTGTTTGGTGTTGCTAGAAATTAAACACTTTACTTGCAAGATTACTCCAATGTAATCATATTGATATTTTGGGTATAACTTTCAAAAATCAATTTAATACCTCAGTACTTAAGTTATGCTATAGACTATTATAATGTGTTTGTGTGTTTATTTATGGAGGAGAGCTCTCTATGGGGTCATTTTGAACAATTTTATGGCCCTTTAATTACATTTTTGATAGCTTTGTTTGAATTTATGACTTGTGTGAATTTAGTAATGAACTTCCAGAAATGATTCTGTCAAAATTCCAATATTTGGAGAATTTGCAAACCAGGTTTCATTGGCTGAACTTCACCATGAATGAATCACTTTCTTGATTGTGGTTTTACCACACGAGGGAAGTTGTTAAGGGTAAAATAAAAGAGGACAATAAAACTTTGCAGTACAGCTCTTTGACCAATTACCAAACCCAAACATGTTGTGGTAAGAATGACACTCCACCTGCTCCTCCACTCACAAGTCTGATAAATATCAGCTACACCCTGATCTAACCGCCTTCTTTCATTTTACTAGGCTCTTACTATGCATAGAAACTTCCAGTCAGGTGTGTTTAGGCAAGTTGGAGCTAAACTCTGCAGGACACCGGCCCTCCAGGACCGAGTTTGGGCACCCCTGGTTTATACCATTTTCAAGAAACATCTTAAAGGATAATTTCACTTCCAATTTCTTTCTTCAGTCGAAAGAAATTAAGGTTTTTGAGGAAAATATTCCAGGATTTTTCTCCATGTAATGGACTTCAATGGTGACCAATGGATTGAAGGTCCAGATTGTTTATCTAGGATTAAAGTTTGCCCACAATTCCCTCCTAACTTCCTGTTTTCAGAGTATTTATAGGTCTTGGCATGGGAAGGGAAGTGGACCTTATTCTGGCACACTCATCACTCCTAGGCTGCTATTCTTTCCTTTAGCGAGAGGAGGAAATGGTGCATCTTCCTGACAACACACCCTGAAATGCACACGTTCGCTCATACAAACAGCCAAAAGCACTTCGTGGTAGTTTCATATGGTTTTGAAAAAGGTTTATACCAGGGGTGCCCAAACTCGGTCCTGGAGGGCCAGTGTCCTGCAGAGTTTAGCTCCAACCCCAATTAAACACACTTGAACCAGCTAATCAAGCTCTTATCAAAGAAATTAAGGTTTTTGAGGAAAATATTCCAGGATTTTTCTCCATGTAATGGACTTCAATGGTGACCAATGGATTGAAGGTCCAGATGGTTTCAATGCAGCTTCAAAGGGCTCTACATGATCCCAGCTGAGGAATAGGGTTCTTATCTAGTGAAACGATTGGTCATTTAAAAAAATAAACAATTTGAAAGTATACAAAAATAAGTATACAACAGCATCTTATACAGTACTTTATACTACAATGAACAGGCAGCCAGTCTAAAGAGGCCAGGACAGGGGATATATGATCCCGTGTTATTCAGCAACCTTTCTGCAGCATTTTGTACAGCATTTGACTTTCTTTGCACATTCGCTTTGTAAACTTTGCTTCGGTACTTCCGTCAATGCAACGTGAGCTTTCCAATGTGACTACGTAATGCGTGAGGTTGGGCTGGTCCAAGATGAGCATTTGTGGTTAAAGGGTATATACATTTTTATTGTTCACTTCGCTAGATAAGACCCTTATTCCTCGGCTGGGATCGTGTAGAGCCCCTTTAAAGCTGCATTGAAACTGCAGTTTGGACCTTCAATCCATTGGTCCCTGTTGAAGTCCATTATATGGAGAAAAATCCTGGAATATTTTCCTCAAAAACCTTAATTTCTTTGTGAATGAAGACAGAAAGACATGAACATTTTGGATCACATGGAGGTGAGTAAATTATCAAGAAATTTTTATTCTCCAAGTGAACTCATCCTTTAATTCAGTTACGCTAAAATGTCATGTGGTCTAACCATGAAGTAAAAAGTATACACATATAACATAAAATGTAATGTTTTCCTTAAACCCTGACTAGTTTTAAATAATATTTTTCAAGGTAAAAATTTTTTATTTTTTTTTTGGGGGGGGAAGATGCACCACTTGACATTTACCACATGACATTTATTGTCATGAAAATGTCAAATTATCCAATATTTTAAGAGACTCATTGAAGAAATAATATTAATAGGAAATTAATAAGGTTTTCTTTTTAAAACAACTTTAATCTTTTAAAAATCTAAATGATTTTTAATTCAGAAAATAATCAGGTTTTTGTCACAGAAGATATTAAATCCCTTTTTATCCTTTTTTATAGATCAATAAATCCTTTGATTATATAAGTTTGAGATCAGTAATTTTTTCATTAATACTTTTATTCATCAAGAATGCTTTAAACTGATCAAAAGAGAAAGTAAAGAGATTTATAATGCTACAAAAGATTTATATTTCAAATCAGTGCTGTTCTTTTATACTTTCTCAATTTTTATAAATAAATCAATTTTTAAATCATTTTAAAAGTTTTTAAATTCCTAGTTTTATTGTTGTGATTTTTTTAAATGATTATTTTACTTCCTTCATGTAAAGCACTTTGAACTACCATTGTGTATGAAATGTGCTATATAAATAAACTTGCCTTGCCTTGCCTTTCTATTCATCAAAGAATGAAAAATGCTAATAAACTATATTAAATCAGAAAACAGTTACTTTAAAGTTGTAGATTCTTTAGATTTTTCACAATATTACTGTTTTTACTATATTTTTGATCAAATAAATACAGCCTTGCTGCACATAAGAGTCTCTCTTCAAAAACAATTAAAAAAATCTTTGTGACCCCAAATATTTGAACAGTAGTTATTTAGTAAAGCAATTGATACGACTAAAAAATGAGCGTCATGTCATTGACCCATCAACAGGAGATTTCATCAAGTAAAAAGCCAGTCATGTTGGGAATGTGGATTCAGTGATGTCTGTACTGAGACTTGGTGAGGTCAGGGTTTGACACCACCCTCCACGGTTCAGCTGCCGGGGCTCTGAGAGTCAAAGGTCAGAACAAATAGGAAGTGCCCAACACAAATATAGGTCCTACTGACGGAGTGGATTTTTCGGATGGGATGTGGAGGGAGGAAAGGGAATGTGGGAGGGGTGGGCTATGACAGCGGGCAATAACAAAACAGAGAAAAAAAAACATGCCAGAGCGAGAATCAACAAACCTAATTTCAAAAGAAAACAAGATACCCTTCCTTCTCACTGTAATTAGTGCACAATCTCGATGCGCACTTACAGAACAAAAACACAGCGTAACAAGTGCATTGTCCCACATCAAACCTAAGGTAAAAAACTAACTGAACGGTCACTGGATTTCCTGCTATTGTCTCAGAGGGAAACAAGTCGATGGTGCTTATGTGCACTTCTGATATGTACGAGGAATCAGATATCAACCAAAACAACACTGGACCCCAGTAACTTATATAGAAAGAAACACCCCTGAGACATTTTTCAAAATATATAGTCATGAGGGTGAGTAAATGATGACAGAACTTTAATTTTTGCATGAACTATCCTATTAAATGGTTGTTCACGCTAATGTTGTCTTTTGTTGCTAATGCTGTTCCGGTTTCCAGCAAAAAAACAGATGGAGGCTTCTTGTCTGCTTTGCAAGCCCGAGAAAAAGCAGTGGCACTATAAACTCCCACACATAAATAAAAACAAGAACAGTGGGATACAGACTGAGAACATTATCCCCCCACGCGCCTCCCCTCCAGATCCCGTCCCAAGAGAGGATCTTTCATTGGGGTTGGAGGGGTTCGTAAATCAGTGATTGCCAGTGATGAGATTGAGACTGTCTCCTTACATTCTCCCTGAAGAATTATGAGCGCTCATGCTTTTCTTTCAGTTTGTCCAACACTGATACTGCCTCATTTGTGCATGTTTTCGTAGGCTCAAATCGAATCTGTTTTGCAATGAAATTAGGACTGTAGCAATATTCAAGTGTGTGTTTGCAGTGTTTGCATATGAGAGGGTCTGAGAGCTCTCTAACGGTCATTCTGAACAGCTTTACTGGCATATTATGGATCTTCTTACAAAGTTGAATGACCCTAAAGAAGTAGAAGTTCTGGTAGAAGGTTTCTGGTCTAAGTGTATCAGAGAGAAATGTTTTGCAGGAGTCATCTGCCGGACATAAAAAGTAGCAGTGGCTTTGACTGGAGAGTTTTAGGGGTGATCTGTGTGGTGGATGGGTTCTTGGGGGAGGCCTGTATCCGGCAGGCTGCTCCCCTCTGACCCCGGGCAGCGTGGGAAAGAGAGTACAGGGAACTGGCGTGACCAGGGACATTAACACAGATGACTCTAGCAGACCTGGGCGAACACCTGTCCTCCTCCTCTCTACCTCAGACTTCAGTCAGTGGAGCTTCACCAAATCCCTGCTCTCCCAAAGAGATGGGGAGGAGGACTGAAGAAATCCTTGCATTCATCCCATTTTCTCTACATAATGATAACATTAAGAATTTATTGATTTTCAACACATTTAAAGAATTCGAATTTTGAAGACACAAATCATGAGATTAATCACCATAATTTCTATTGTAAGGCCCTTTTGTTTTCAACAGAAAAAATTAATATTCAGTTTAGCTACTTGTAATATATGTTAATTGTATATTAATTTGCTTTATTATAATGATAGTATTAAAGGGCCATTAAACAAACAAACAAATACATTTTAAAAAGCCACTTATTTTATATATTTATTTTAATATTACACTTAATACTTAATATTTTTCTCACAGTGTATAGGGGTCTGCTTAAAATTGTATATTTCATATAATTTTGCTTTATTCTAGTTTTAAAGGGCCATTAAACAAACAAACTAAAATAAATACAAATACATTTTAAAAATCCACTTATTTTATTTAGGATTCAACTTTTTTTTTTTTAAATCACACTTAATATTTTTCTCACAGTGTAAAGGGAACTGTGTATACTTAAAAAATGGTATATCTCGTATAATATTGCTTTATTCTAATGAGGGACATTAAACAAACAAACATATAAATAAATATTTTTTTTTTATTTATATTTTTTAAATAATTTTTAAATATATAAACAAACATACAAATAAATATTAATACAGTTTAAAAAGCCACTTATTTTATTTGGGATTCAACTTTAAAAAAAAAATCACACAGTGAAAAGGTCTGTATACTTAAATAATTGTATATTTCATATTATTTTGCTTTATTATAATAAGGGCCATTAAACAAACAAACAAATACAAATACATTTTAAAAAGTCACTTATTTTATTTAGTATTCTAATTTTTTTTTTTAAATCACACTTAATATTTTTTTCACAGTGTAAAGGGGTCTGTATACTTAAATAATTGTATATTTCATATTATTGTACTTTATTATAGGGACAGTATTAAAGGGCCATTAAACAAACAAACAAACAAATTATAAATAAATACAAATACATTTTAAAAAGCCACTTATTGGATTTAAGATTCAACTTTAAAAAATATCACACTTAATATTTTTCTCACAGTGTACAGGGGTATGTATGCTTACAAAATTGAATATTTCATATTAAGCCTTTCAATCAAATTGTTTTATTTAGACCGTGTGTATCAAATTTGAAAAAAAAAAATGCAATAGAAGCATTTTCACTATTGATCTCAGACTTTCGGACACCAGTGTAAGTGGCACATTCTGACAATCAGTGATTCAGGTGGTTTAGGGGAGTTAAAGCAATAGAAATAAATCAAGCATTCTCAACCAAACACGTCTCTCTTGCAGTCTTGAAAAATGAGGACAGGACTGTAGCCAAGCATGGATGCACAGAATAGCTTTGGGAAACAGTTTCAGTTGCATCATTTAGGTTAACAGATCACTGAGAAACAAACAAGAAAATACATCAAGTTGGAAATCACCATAGCTGAATATCACTTCTCCCTGAATACTTTCTGACTGTGAGATCAGCAATATCTTGTACTTTCTCTCCAAAACTGCTGAACAAGCCTATGTGGAACTCATTGTTACACAGTAAGTTCTTAAAACTCTGGCAGCTCCATCAACTGCACAATGGAGTCCAGTGTGGGAAAGGAGGTAGAGGAAGGAAGTGGGTTTCAGTCTCACTCAGAGAGAGAGAGAGCTATGATAAGCATACCGAGTGGAGCAGGAAGCTTTTCCGTGGGGGAAACACGTTGAAGGACAGCTTGGACTGACCCCTGTGCTGGATCCCGAAACTGGGTATTCCAGTCTGACCAACCCACTGACCAAAGCAATGCACGGGGTTCCAAAGCGAAAGTTATTTGTCAATCAGACACGCTTATCTCAGAGGTGCAGTGTTAGCGATTTGACAACCAAAAGCAGCTTGACAGCAGCTCAGCTGTTAAAAAAAAAGTTGCGTATCCAGTAACTAGCTACTTTCCGTATGAGTATCAAAGTAGCTACTTTAGTTAGTGGACAGAGGTAATATTCAGTCAGCTCGCTTAAAATATTCATTCTTTTTCTTTCATACGAGTCACTGATTTATTTTCCAGAATCATTTGTTGACTGACTGATTGATTCATTTGGGTCTCACTGATACACATGCAGCAATTTACATATTTTTTTAGTGATATACACAATTTCATTACAATAACTTTACCAAATAATATACTATTTAGTTAAATACTGATGTTAATTACTATGTGACTTAAATTATGGTGTTTTAATGGTCGAGTTTTTTTTGTGATATTTAGTATAAAAGCCTAAGCCATGTCTCATCCTCTAGACAGCAAGTGATGCAGACATTTATATAATATTATATACAGTATTTATGAATATTTTAAATTAGCTTTTATGTTTCGATTTTCCGTTTTCATTTTCATTTCAGTTTAGGTTTTAGTAAAGTTGTTACTTTTGCCATTATTATCTTGAAATATTTCTAATTAGCTTTGTTTTCATTTCAGTTATATATACTTATTTCAGTTTTCATTTAAGATTTTAAATTATAATTTTGGTTACACTTTATTTTAAGGTGTTCTTGTTACAGTGTAATTATACATTTAGGTACTGAGTAATATTAATTAACTACATGTACTTACTAGATGCTTAGGATTACCTGCATGTAATTATGCATAATTTATTGTTATTATAAGAGTAAATAGGTTACATGAAATGTGTAGCAAGGGCACCGTAAAATAAAGCGTTAACAAATTTTTTTATTTAATATTTATGTTTTATTACAGCTTTAGGCCCATTTCAATTCATAAATAATTTAACAGCTTTAGATTCTGTTAACAGTAACAACAAGATGGGCTTGTGAACTTCACCTAGTTAACCTGCTTAATAAACTCAACAAAACAAACAATAGTGAGATGTGTTTGTATAGGCCTGTAAGTAAATACACAGTAAACGCTGCATAGAACATCAGCCAAGGCCTAAATTCTGCTAAAACAAAGGAAGGGATATAAGTTGCTTATCAATTCAGGCTACATTTCCTCCAAGACGTAAATCAAGTTACTAGACTTGTTTTCCAGACAAGTACTTTTCCAAAAAAAGTCATTTTCTAGTCTCACTGAGTATAGGAAGGCTATCTTCAACAACACACACGCTAGGGTCAGAGGTCACTTCCACTGCAAACAAGCGTCAGCTGAGTCTTTCTTTGAGATTAGAGGGGTGACGAAAAGCCATTTTCTAACAATAAACGCCATACTCCTGCAACACCATCTTGTTTTCATAGATTTTAGATGTTATGCTTGTCACATGCAGACACAGTTTCTGGATTGGTTTTATGGGTTAGAGAGACAGCCGTGGGAAGTCTTGGAAATAGCTGTTCTCCCTGTACCGTTCAGTTTTACTTCCTCTCGGTTTCCTCAGGAGAGACTTTTTCTTAATAAAAATAACATTTTCCTTTTTCTCCTATTATGTAATTTTCTATTTATTCCTGTATACACTACTTTTTTTCACAAGAAAATATATGTATATAGACATGCTTTTAATCAAGGATGCATTGAATTGTTTACAAATGACAGTAAAGCCATTTAGAATGTTTGAAAAAAATTCTGTTTCAAATTAAAGCTGTTCTTTTGAACTTATTCATCAAAGAATCCTGAAAAAATGTCACAGTTTCCAAAAACATTTTAAGAAGAGCGACTGTTTTCAACATTAATATAAAATGTTTCTTCAGGATCAAATCAGCATATTAAAATGATTTCTGAAGTATCATGTGACACTGAAACCTGGAGTAATGGCTGCTGAAAATTTAGCTTTGCCATCATAGGAATAAATTACATTTTAAAATACGTTAAAATGGAAAACATTTACTGTAATAATATTTTACAATATTAGTGTTTTACTGTTTTTTTAATTAAATAAATGCAGTCTTGGTGAGCCTTCTTTCAAAAACATTAACAAATCATACCAACCCAAACGATACACAGTAGTCTAATAAACTGTAATCTAGTATTCCAATTGTGTCCCAAAATACTACCGAAATCATTCTGTAAAAAAGTCTGAGTCACCATACAAATTGCTCTTGTGAATATACTGAGCAATATCAAAGTAAAGTGGTTCATTAGGGATGCTGATTCGATCAGACCAGATGTCTCTATTTAATTTAAACTCAAAGTTAAGGCCAAATCCTAGTTCCTTCATTTCATCCCAGTGATTTGGATAGGCACCCATGGGAGTTGCTAGAGGTCTCGTTTTACTATATTTGGGTGAAAGGGCAGCTAACTCATACAGACACCTTGACTGTCCAGAAAAGACTGTTCCCATGAACATGAAAGCCCAAACTGAGTGAGAACGAGGGGGGCCTGAGGGTATAAAGTAATTTCCCATAGTGGTGGCCCTCTCTTTCCTCCTTTTAGTCACACCTCAGGAGAGGTGTAAGGAAAGTGTGCCAGCTAGCTTCCCCAGACATCAAAGAGTCTGTCCCAGCATCTGGATCTAAAGCTCCTCTACACTTTTGTCTCTAGATATTTGCCAAAGATGTGTCAGGATTTTCCCGGGAATATGAGCATGTTGCAATCTCAAGGACCTTATAACAATGTTCCTGTTAAATCTGTGTTACACTGGAAATCTGACACTGGAAAAAAACTAGCACTTCTTTTACACTTACATTGTTATGTGGCTTCTCTCCACTTCAATATGCTTACAATCTCAGCGAGTGAATCATTTGGATTTGCACAGTTCAGATGCTACAGTACTTCCCCATTTCCCCGAGGCAGTGTGCCAGAACTTCTCACTAGTTTTAAATGACATCTCAAGCAGTTTTTAAGTAGGGGCCAACCCTTTTCAGAGAAACTTCTTGACAAAATACACACAGAAACACATGGACTATAAATAAACAACAAAACGACTATTTATCGAGAAACATCTGAATAATAGTCTTTGCAGAGATCTTGAGAAAGAGTCTCCCATTCTTAAAAATCTCAGACATGCAAGGAAGTGTGCAGCTGTCAACACATGGTTGCTTATAAGTCCATGTACAGTCTCTGGGAGAAGGTGGGTTACAAAGGTGAGGAAGATGGGAGTGGACCCCCTCATTCTTCCTACAGGATCAAAGGCTTCATCTGACATTTCCCATGTCAACACATCCCATTTATAGAGGAAAGAGTGATTAAAATTCATTATGGGGAAGGCTATCATGCGTGGGGGAAGAGTAATGCAAACTAAAAAATGATCAAAGTGAATGAGACTGTATAAATATATTTATATATAGCCTTTGAATGAATGACACTTGCATCCCTACTAAAAAAGTAGCAATTTATTTAATTATATAATATTTTATTATATATAGGGGTCAGTAAGATTTTTAATAAAATGAAATTAGTACTTTTATTCACCAAGGGTGCATTAAATTTATCAAAAATACCAGCTTTTTACATTGTTAAAAACAACCAAATGCTGTTTTGAAATGTATATATATATATATTCAAATAGAAAACAGTTATTTAAAACTGTAATCATATTTAACAATGACTATTTTTACTGTATTTTTGATCAAAAAACACGAAACATGGACATGAAAAAAAAAAATATTGCCAGCCCCAAACTTTTGAAATGTAGCTTTTGTAGTAAGATTTTTATTGATTGAGTTCAATAAATAATTTCATTGCTCCTTCATGATTTCTATCAAAATGTTTATTGTAATTATCCTTACTGTTATGGCATTTTACATCATAAAAGTATCTTCAGACTATTAAAAATGCCACATCAGTAATAAATACACATAAACAACTGTAAGATAAGGCAATGGCCTATGCATAAGTAGCCTACAGGTGAAAGTGCACACGCTCTCGTGGCAGCTGACACTTCGCCCAACAGGAAAGACTTGTATTTTGAGCCCGGAGAGATAGAACAATGTGCTGATAAGTCACAAACTCCTCAGTACAAACATATAAATACTTATTTTGCAACTGTTTCCACTGAACGTAATGATCAACAGATGATCTGGTTTAAAATGTGTACCATAGCCATAAAAGCTTCTTTTATGAATCTCTTTTAATAGACCACATGAGAATGACTTTATAAATGAACGTTGCTTAAATTGATAACAGATAAAGGTCACCGTCACCACTGCTGGTGGGCCTGATTCGATGTGGTCCCTTGACAATCTTAAAGCATTCTCTAGAAAACGGGACAGCTGCTGTTGGACCTGTTCTCTGATTTGTTAGACCGGGAGCTGACTGTGAGCTCTGTGAACTCTGACCTCTTGCTGGGGCGCTAATCTGCCAACTGTCGTCAGGAGTCAGAGAACACGATTTATCCTTCAGGTCAAAGACCTTGCACACGCAGCAGAAGAGAGGAAAACAGAAATATATATAAAAAGAAAGAAAGAAAGTTACTTTAGGGCAAAAACCATAATGTTTGACAGAGAACTAAATTGAAGGTTGCAAGCAGGAAGTCCTTGAAACTACAAACAGGAAGAGGACACTAGAATAGGCTATATGCTGTGGTTATTCTGGTTCATCTAGTGGTGCCCCAGAAAGCCATAATAAACTAACAGACACTATCTTCTCAGTAGCATGTGGTGGAAACTGGATATTACCTATGTCATTTCATAAAATAATTTCTTATCAAGTGCAGTAAAGTATTAAGATAATTTCCAAACAAAATATACACACTTCCTGTTGTAGAACGTTGGTAAATCATGCCGGTAGCGGCTTGTGTCTCACGGTTTTAGCCACAGGTGTAAATGCGGTCGATACGGTGAAACTGTGAAAGGATCATTAAATCGGTAGGTTGAGGATGCAAGGTTCGAGCCACACATGACAATTATAGATACATAAATATAACTAATTTTCGAGTGATTTTTATTATTTTACGAATGATTTTATTATTACTTTATGTAATGAATGCGTAAAAGTCTAATCAAAAACGTTAAATTAAAATAATAATAATAATAAATGATACGAATAGTCTAATAATTTACAGTGTGGGTCTATTAAGTGTTTAAAAATTGGGGGGGAAAAACGTTCTTTTTTTATCTTATACTAAAAAGGCCCATTTAATAGAGGTATTGGTATCAATGGTAGTCTACTGATAACCTATACTTCATCATTAATTTTATAATTAATTTGAATGAATTAATTATAAATTAATAACATTTTGAAAATAAGCACAATTAAAATATAGGCTACATACTCCCAGTTTCTTATTTCTGTTTTTAAAATCGTCCAGTTTATAGCCTATGCACAGTCGTAGTTTTAAACTGTGGCATAGCATTTTTCGAACATTTGTTTTGAATGAAGGGAAACCAAGAGTAAAACTTAAGGTCTTAAAACAAAGTAAAGGTATGGGTGGTCTGGTGTTTTCTAATTTGGAGAATTATTGTGCATCCCAGGTAGAGCCAATTTTGAATTGGATGCAAGTGGATAACAAATCAAAGTGGAAATGTATTGTGAAAGGGTTAGATAGAAAGGAAAAGAAAAGAAAAAAAGAAGAGAGACGAATAAAAAAAATGAAGATGTCCTTATAAAAGAAATGTTTATGAAGTGAATTTAATGGAAAGACATAATAAAGTATATATAATTTTTTTTATTATTCTTCCTAATGCTTTTACTTAGCTCTCACTTGTTTCCACTTCTGTGCTTTTCAGAAGACAGAGCCCAATTTTGCAGTTTTCCCGGCTGTCAGATGACTGATACAATGGTATGTGACAACTGACCCGACAAAACAGCAAAAGAGGACAAAGGGACAAATCACTCCTGCTGATGTGAAATACACGGCAACATTTTATTGTATTTCTCTACTCATTTTCTAAGTTTACCTAAAAACTCATCTCATCATGAAACTTCAAGTCTCATATCCAAACTCCTTGTCCACCTCTTGTCTTTTGTCAGCACCATAACACAATGTGATCGTTACTCCAAATTATCGTCTTCTGGACCTCGTCCACGCTCATCGACCTCCCGTGCAGTTACCCGTTTTTGCACAAATAATGGGAGGAATTTAGGGAATGTGCTTTTGGAGAAATGGTCCAGGCGTCTGCTGCTGATGGGTTGGCCTTGTGCCATCTCTCTCCCCCTCTTCTCGTTCAGACCCTCTAAAGTAAAGCATTAAGACACAACCTGCCAGCTTCCTGATCTCCCGTTTAACTTGTACAGAGAAATCAGGATGCGTGCTGAAAAACACCAGCAGGCAGTAAATATAATGAGGATGTGTTGGTAGGATGTGTTAATGATGAGGATGTTTTGAACAGTGTTCTGTGATCATATCTGATGTCCGAATATCTTTTGAAGGTCCTTGTTTTTTTTGTAAAGGATGATGATTGGGCAAATGAGCCACTGGTCTGCTAGTGATGTGTTAATTTTACAGTCTATAGTTGATACACTAAAATGTATGAAAAATCAAGCATCAGGCAACATCAGAACTACATTTCTGTTGGGCCTTCATTGCATTTGTTTAATATGGGGGAAAGTGTGCATTTAGTTTAAGGTTTCGAGTTCTGAGCTCATATTTCCCTGTTGGCAATCTTATGACTCTCCAGCTTTACAATCTTTAGGGCAAATCCAAACAGGATCAGATATTGACTTGAAATGCATGCATTTATGCACCAGCTGCAGAGGAATCTAAACACTATTTAGTTTCCCCCTGCAGTGATGAATCCTAGTGATTTTCCCTACACTTTGATCACTTAACACGAGCATAATGACATTAATGACGTTCATTTTAGAACAAACTAAATGTGCAAAAAAAAAAAAAAAAACAGGATGTTTTGCAAATTAGTGAAGTTTTGCTTAGACTTGTTGCATGACCCACACAAAGGGAATGCAGATTTGGTCGGCCCACCACAAAATATGCACTGTAGATGCCAGAAGAGTTTATTTTGGTGCTGAGCGCATTGAAGATGAATTATTAACTCATTTATAAGAAGTAACAGAATAGTTGAACAGATCGTTCATCTGTCCAAATAAATATCCTATTATTTGGGTTTGCAATCCATTCTGTGTAGGCTAATTTGAATAATTTAAATGTGACGATTTCATTACATCAAGTTTGTAATGATTTTCAATGGCTCTCTCTTGATAACTCTTTTCTAATTTATTATTATTAAAAACATGCTCAATATAGTGACCCAGAAGTTCTTGGAATCGTTTGATGGTGTTACCGAAAGCTTTGCAGACAGGACAGACATAGTGAAATTGGACACATCCTGTTGTCACTGTTTCAAAATCTAAAGTAATGATGCATGCTTGTCTGAACTGAGATTGAGTGGAGTTGCTAATCTTCTGCTCTTATGATGTAGGAGGATGAATATTAAAGTTGAATTATGCTATTAAAGGTTTTTCCATTGACATGTGAAAACCTTGGCGAATACAGACTTCCCTTTTTAGATTTTCATTTATAGTAGAGTTTATTTTCTGTTGTTTCTGCATGTTCAGTGGGAAACAGTTTTATTGCCTTTTGTTTCTGTGACCCTTCTTGTTTCTGCTACTTCGCAACTTCCTGATATTTGTCCTGAAATATTTTCTGGCGTCTGACAAACATGTCAGTTCTGCTCAGTGAAGAGGGTTTTCCAAAAGCATTGTTTTACATTCAAGGATGTAGATTTCGCAAAATGTCCGGTTAATCCGGAGACGCATCTTTATTCTCTTGATATTATATGTCATTATGCCATAAATGAAGTAACAGATAGGTTTACTGTAGTCACATTCTGAATGAAAGTGTTGTGAAATAATGAAAGTGAAAATACAGAAGTATTAACAAGACTGATGTACGCATTACTAACTCAGCAGACTTTTATTTATTCTATGAGGTATGAATATTTAATCCTGTCTTTGGGGTTTAGCTCTAATTATAGGGTGTAGCATGTCTGTAATCTATGTAGTGTCTAAGTATTCTGACCAGAATTATGTCTGGTTAAAACAGCAAAAATAACAGTATCGAGAAACGTTAGATGAATCTGTTTTTTTCTTTCTGTTCATGATATCCAAATGGTTATTAATTAAAAAATCCTACATTTTATGTTTTGTTTAGTTAAATACCATTATATATTTAAATACCAAAAAGAGCAATGTTTACTATAATTGTTGAATCAGGGTGTTTTCTCTGCTTTCATAATTTAAAAAAATAATCATGATGGAAACAAGCACTTCTAAAATTCCCATTCTGCAAAAAATTGAGTTAAATCAACAAAATTAGATGCAGTTAATGGTAGATATAATGATATAAATATTAGTGCTATATTGGTGAATTTGACCTAATAATTGTTTCTGATGAGATTTTTGTTCATATTATTACTGTGCAAAGAAGTACATTAGTACATAAGTGTATTAGCTAGAGAAACGTGTGCTTTAAAAAGCAAATAACCAATTGCAGTGTCAAGTGAATCTACATTCATAACAGGGAAATAATGCAGCCATCACAGATAAATAAAACCAAGTCTGAGACAAACAGAGAGTGCAATTGTGTTCTAGTCCTTGTTTTATTATGTTGGATGAACACAACAGGAACTTAAGATGTGATTAATGGCTAACAGAGACATGCCAGGAACGATGGTTATTCAGACTTCCACTGTGCACACCCACACAGACAGGAATTGGGAATGGTACATAATTCTGTATAATTTGATCAAGGTTTATACATTTTCCATTACAAAACATAGGATATGTGAGCATATTTGATTAAACAGAAATGAGTTCAAATAAAATAAAATAAAATAATGCAACGCATGCAAGCATTTGAAAAATACTCACTACTGTAACTGCACTCCTAGCTATCTTGGACAGCAACTGATGTTAGATTTGTTGAATATTGGTTAGATCAGATAAACAGTGAAGATCAAAATTATACAACAACCTACAAATTCCTAAATTTCGAGGTCACTGCTTAGTCCTATTTGAAGTTATCCTAAAAGCGCAGGAGTAAAAGTGCAGTTTTTTAAGCATATTTCATGAGTTAAATATATTGTGATGCACAGTATAAAAAACTTCAAATTAGATATTTGAAAAAGAACACTGATCAAAATTAGAGAACACTTTCAGATACCTCCCAGTTATTGGTGTTAATCTGGTACCTGGTGCTAATTTCCTTAATTATCTGACAAACCCTATTTAATTGGCAGCCTAACTTTTCAGTTTCCAGTTCCAGACTTGTGAGATGGTGAGCTGTTCTAAAGTGACTGAAACCCTCCAACAGCAGGTTGTCCAGATGAAGGCCAATAGCAGCAATAGCAAGAGAAGTTGGTCGTTCCAAATCTGTGATTTCAAGAAAACGGCATCTTTAATGATGTCAATAACTCACTAAAGTCCCCCAAAAAGGCTGGTCGTCCACCAAAGACAAATGCACGAGAGGACAGGATAATGCGGAGACTCTCAATGGGCAATCGGTTCAACACTGCAGCTGGAATTGCTTGCCAGTTCAGCGCTGAACAGGGTAAGAATCTGTCTTGGTATACAGTGTCTCGACGTTTAAGAGAATTTGGACTGAAAGCTCTGCAGTGACCAAATCTCTCATTCCTCCGCATTGATATTGTTATTAAAAGCATTCCTAACAATACATGGTGTTAGGGTAATCATTTTGTCTGCTCTTTCAAGAAAAGGCTGACCTTTTTGGAAATGTTCACAGTAAATTGCTTGGGAAAATTCTTGGAGATCTGTGTCAGAGAAAGGTCTGTGTGTGATAGAAGACTGTCCCTTTAGAAACCGATGTGACGTTACAGTGACGTTGACAGGACAAAATGAAACCAAAAGCACGTGTGCTGCACACCTTTTTCTGCTACATGTATTGGTTATAATAAGAATAGCATATGATGTTTATTGTGTTAATTTGAAAGCAAAACTGCAATTTATGGTTATACTTATACTAAATAATTGAACGCGTCCTGTTTGGATATCAGTCTACAGGAAATGTTGGCTGACTATTGCAATAAACCTGTTCAGCAGCTTATTTGAAGAGTACAACTGTTAAAATGAAATACGATTCCAGATAACAGGCTTATTTTTCTCTACATGCAGAATTTTAAAACATGCAACACTTCTAAAATCCTTACTGACTCATCACTTATGAAGAAGTGATTTATCACTCAAATTGTGTGAAAAGTTTGAGTTTCAGAGAACCCCCCTCAATTCTTTTTAATTTTCGATTATTTGTCATCTTGGCATCTTGAGATTAAATGGGTAAAATTCCTGAGGAATGTAAACAGGAAGTGAAGTAATTTTGAAGCCGGTGCTTGCTTTGGCTTTACTTCAAGAAAAAGGTTCTTTGTAAATGCATTTGGCTAATTAGAGCTCTTTTTCAACTGACTGTGCAGGAATGACAGGAACCAGTGTAAAGATACTGGAAATTCCCCCTCAAACCTACAGCGGATTTTCTTTTTTGTTTATTTTGAATAAAGAAAACAACAGGCAAATGACATCTATAGAGAGCGAGCTTCAGGTTGTTTCAAACTTTTCCCAAGCATGCCAGAAGTCATTAATGAAAGCAACTGGTTTCATTATGTGACAATGAGGTCTGTTCTGCTATTTCAGATGGGACTTCAAACATACATGTCATGCACTTGTTAGGGCATGATTGACCAGTGCATTAAAAAAAATAACTAAAGAAAAATAAAGCTATTCTATTCATAATGTTGATACAGTCCGAAAACACACTGAAACCATGACCGTTGATTTTAATACAAAGAAACAATGTAAAATGAATAAGAAATATTTTATATTCTGCACTATGTCACAGATTAAAGTAAATTTGACTCTTTGTATGGATTGTCAGTTGTTCTTGCTTCCATTGATCAATCAGAATTATGGTGAAGGCACACCATTGTTCACAGACGTCACTGCCCAGGGCAAGAAACTGTTTTTGTGTGTCTGGATGTTCATGTTTTGACGGGACTTAAATGCTTGGAAGGTGGAGGTTAAATGACCTAATAAGAAAATAAAATAAATATGATCAAATCTACATTAAAACAAATTAAGTAAATCTTATATGGTATTCATGCATTTAACAGAGGGGAAATCAGATAAGCCATTTTCCGCAGATGTTTGATTACTGGAAAATATTTTGCTCCCTGCCTGTTTTCTCACAATGGTTTTTGAGATTGAACAAGTCAAAGGAAAAGGCCTTTGCACGCTAACTTATTCCCAACATCTCCCTTTATCAACAGCACAATAAAAATGAAAACATGTAAAAGATGGTCAGTTACTTGTATTATAATTATAGATGTATATTATTATTATTATTATGTGTCTCAATAAAGTTTGAACACATACTGGGTCCTTTTTTTGACGGCCCAACCATCAGAGCAGCAGAGGGTTACATGAACAGGACACACATACAGTCCTTCAGTGATTTCAGCAATTAGAGCCTTTGGTAAATGGCGTCAGCTGCCAGCACAGGAGAGTCCCGTCGACCTGTTCTGCACTAATGAGACATTCGTCCTCCTTTTAGGCATGTGGTAATTAAAAGCTGGTTGTTTTACAGTTTTTCCAAGGCACATTCTTCACACCACCATCTGTCAAAAATATAATTCAGCTTTTTGTGCTACTTTTTTGACAGTTTTCTAATCGCAATTCAGAACAATTTGTACTTTTGTGTTGTTTTTTTTTACATTGCCACATGACCTCTTACCTATATTTAGTTTCAGTTTTGCAGTTGCTGTTGCTTTAGTTTGTCTGCAGTTTCAATGACATTGGTTTCACTAAAGTCATTTGGTAATGCAGTTGTGCAATTAGTGTTGTGCACGGGTAAATATCCCATTCAGCCGAAACTGTCAAGCAACAGATGATGCCTTTTTAATTCACTAATAGCATTGCATCATTTACCTCTTACCTCTAGATTTACCTCTAGTATTGGTGAACGTGATTTCATCAAGTGCAACATGTTCCTGCATCCATCTTGATCCTGGAACAACATTCAAATCAACCAATCAGAACTGAGGGATACGTTTACAGGAAATGTCCGTTTTAGCCTTACAACCAGAGTTAGGTGCTTCTATCTGCACCCTTGTTATTCAACCATCATTTCCCTCTGATTTTAGGGATAAATTATGGGTAGGGTTAGGGATAGGGAATGTTGATCCAGAATCAACAAAAGATGTTGATCCAGGTACATGTCTTACCTGGCAAAATCCAAGTGACCATTGTATTATACTTCTGGGCTTTTTTCACCTTTAATGGACAGGATAATGGGAAGAGAGGTTCAAGACCAGGAAAGGCCTGAGGTTCAGCAAATGGCAGACTATGGCACATCCCATCTCTTTTTTTTTGTTTTGTTTTTTTCAATTTTTTTTTATTTGGTCAGCAAATGTTAATGTATTAATTCTTGGTATTCATAAGCTGAAATTTCTAAACCCCAGGTTAATGTTCTTATTTGCATATTAGCGGTGGCAGTGTCATTGATTGGACGAACGTAGCACGCGATTTGTATACATAACGGCTCTAGAGTTGCATCGTGTTATTATCTCTTATATATTTGCCACTATCAGGTTTTTCCTGAATTTCTCGTTAAACTGTACAGGTAAGAATAAAATAGTCTTTTCTTCACTCCAATTTACGTGTTTTCAGTCACCATTTGACATTTTCTCTTCAAAAGCTTAAGCTGTTTCCTTGACTGTAGAAAGCATGTAAATATGATGTATGCAACTGAGTGTATGTTTCTATTCTCAAAGCACAGCCCATTTGTGAAACCTTTACCAGGAATTAAAAAATGGTTTATGATAATCCATGGTTAAGTGCAGTGTAAAAAGCTTTTGTGTATCTTTTATATCTTCATAGGCATAAAGTGCCATTTACTCTCAGAACACTGGTAAAATCCCAGGTAGACCAAAGTTATTTGTTTGTCATTGTGACTCAACAGGTTCACCTTCTACACCTGAAATTCCCTTTAAGAGCAGCATAGAATGGATTGGATCTAATGCTAAAAGTACCAACAAATTTAGAGTTTTTATTGTGTTGCTTGGAATATCCCAAGAAAACAAAAACATTTGCGGAAAAGACCTTTGACCATCACTTCTGCATTCCAACAAGCAAGGGTCAAAGTGTACCCACCATAAAACCCAGAGCAAAATTAGCCTAATAGACAGGAAACACACTCTTCCCTTTAACACATTTTCACTTTCACAATTTTACCTGCTTTATTTAAAGCACATTCCTTTTGGGTTGATAATTCACTAAAATTGGAATCTTGAGAGTTAGAGATAGGCAAGTGTTTTCTTACTCTCCTTTCTCTGTATTTATATTGTGTATTTATCATCTACCATGTATAACGATAATGACCTTTGTGGTGTAAACTCAAAAAGCTGTTTAGCATCTGTCAATCATCCAAACAAGTTTCATTTCCATGCTCTGTGGTAAAAACAGAAAGAGGTGTGGGTTACAGGGATCAAACTGAATGGAAAGAACAGAAGAGTTTTCACCAGGTAAACTGTTGAAGGCTTTCCCTTCATTCCAAACAATGGCTGATTATTTGTGAAGTTAGATGGAAGGTTTAATTTCATGTGTTGTTGGCTGCAGCAGCAGGTCTGAGTTCATCAAGGCCATTGTAATAGTTTCATTGAATATCTGAGTTAATAAGGATCTGCTTGCATGAAACAAATCCTAATGAGTCATACACTGAGTGAGTATGTCCAGCTATAGACAGGCTCTAAAAGCTGCCAGGGCCGAGCATATCCACAAACTCATAGAAAATAACCAAAACAATCCAAGGTTTTTATTTAGCACAGTGGCTAGATTAACAAATAACCAGACGCCACCCGATCTAAATATTCCCTCACAGTTTAATAGTAATGACTTTATGAATTTCTTCACTGATAAAATAGATAACATCAGAAATACAATAACAAATGTAGATTCTACAGCGTATAATACTTCAGCTTCATTCATCGCACCAAAAGATAAACTGCAGTGCTTTACAACTATAGGACAGGACGAGCTAAATAAACTTATCACTGCATCTAAACCAACAACATGCCTGTTAGATCCTGTACCCACTAAATTACTGAAAGAGTTGTTACCTGTAGCAGAAGAACCGCTTCTCAATATTATTAACTCGTCGTTGTCTTTAGGTCACGTCCCAAAACCATTCAAGCTGGCGGTTATTAAGAAATCTTAAAATCTTATTAAGAAACCTCTAGAATGTCTAACATTTTAGAAAAAGTTGTGTCTGCTCACTTGTGCTCGTTCCTGCAAAAAAATGATCTCTATGAAGATTTGGCCAAGCATTCAAATAATGCATCTCATAATCTTTTACTGCAGTTATATCTGATCAAATGTGCATTATTATTCTTTAATTTGGGTTAAACAAATCAATTTTGCTTGGTTGGAACAGCAGCTACGCTAATTATGTCTCTATCTCTATTTGTTTCTCTGTTTTTGACAGATTTTTGACTCTGTTTTTGGGATTGACATCCCGTGGTAACTAGGATTTACACAAGCTTCAGTCTGGATCCAGAACACCTGAGAAGAGATGATGCCAACCCCTCATAGGACCTCAGATGATGCCAACCCTGAAACAACATACAGAACTACCACATTTTGCTATAAGTTTGATTGCATCATATAATAATTGCTGTTAATAGTGTTCATCGTCTGTTTGATTACGTCTTTAATTGATTTTTCCGTACATTTCTGCCATATGTACATTAACTGACAGTCACCACTGATAAGCTACCACTAAATATTGTAGAAACTTAATTTGCTGTAAAGTTGCTTTGCAACGATTTGTATCGTGAAAAGCGCTATACAAATAAACATGAATTGAATTGAATTGAATTATTTACTATGTTTAAATGACTCGCATGTCTGGCTAAAAGGTAAATAATGTAATGCCTTTGAATGTTTGACAGTTTAAGGATTGAGGCATCTTATTGAAAAAAACGTTTGTGTTAAATAATACCTTGTTTTCCTAACTACAGTAAGTATATGCAAGTATTTTTAATCATACACAATAACTATTTTTCTACCAACCGTTAAACCAGCCAAATATCACATTAGTAGTTAAACTCCACAGGAATCTGTATAAACAATATTCCTTTATCCTATATTTGTGCAAAACACATTTGACCATAATTGCTGCATACATATATAGGTTTAAAAATAATTATTATTATTTAGTATTATAAACAAATTTAAAACAGGAAAATAGAAACAAATAAATACAAGTATAACTAAAAAATAATTAGAACATTTTCATTTTCATGCCTACATTCGGGATATATGTATATGTATTACAATTCTTTTT
This sequence comes from Sinocyclocheilus anshuiensis, assembly GCF_001515605.1. NCBI lineage: Eukaryota > Metazoa > Chordata > Actinopteri > Cypriniformes > Cyprinidae > Sinocyclocheilus > Sinocyclocheilus anshuiensis. The sequence continues at coordinate 1,013,167 of NW_015551101.1, read as the reverse complement.
TTAAAATTTGTAACATAATGTAATATGATACAATAATACACTCTAAAAAAATGCTGGGTTGTTTCACCCCAACTTTGGGTCAAATATGGACTAACCCAACTGTTGGGTTAAATTTTTACATTAAATTTTTAACCCAAAAATTGGGTTAGTCCAAATTTGACCCAAAGTTGGGTTGAAATAACCCAGCATTTGTTAGAGTGTATGAGGATATACAATGGAAGAAAAGGCTAGTTAATTTCAAACAGTTACAAGAAATGGCAAATTAAGAATTAAACATGAAATTTTGAGGTAGAAAAATAAAAATAGTATTTTCTTGTAAAATACTTTTATTTACAACTTCATAAAAATCTTTTTTTAACAGTGTAGAAAGCATCTAATATTTCATGACCTGGGATTTAATCAATAATTTGTATCTGCCCATTTTTTCCCATATTCATGAGACATATTCATGGGACTTTCCCGTTATTTTAATGACTCTTTGCATGACAAATCAAAAAGCAATCGTTTGTCAACTATTTCAAATTCAAAACAGTTAGTGATGTGGTGCGTCAGGATTAATGTTAACAAAGGATGTGAGTTTGAGAGCATTGCTTTTCTTTCAAATAAATATCTGGAACAAACAGTCGCTGAGTAATACAGACCTTCCGGAAGCACTGTGTGGGTGTTGCCAGCATTTTCAAATATTATATACATGTTGTAAGAATGAAAGTTTGGTGTATATAGTATATGGCACAAGAGTTGATATAGAATACATGGATTTCAAAGGAATATACAGATTGCTTTTTAATTTATGCCAATATGAATAGGTTTGTGATGAGTAAATGTGGAGTGAGTTTGCAAATATAAAGATGACAAAAGACATTAAAAATATACACTGAGTCAGAGTGGTCAGAGGAGGTCTTAATGTGGGAATTTCCAAAGGTGGACTCTTCTACTGCCAAATGGTTTGAGAATAAACAACACGTTTTACAACGTGCGCAACATAATCCTTAAGGTGATAAAGACAATAACAGATACAATGTAAAAATTATTTGTAAATAAAGATTATTGAAGTACGTTTCACAAGAAAATATTATTTTAAAAAATTCTATTTCACTATTTCTTTCTACTTCAAAAAGTCACACAATTCAATGTGTTACTTGCTGTTTCTTTGAAATCATTCATAGCAATTTCTGAGTTAAAATTGTTTATGCAACAACTTTTGACTATCCATTGTCAAGGTGACAGGAATATAGATTTACATGCATGTACTGTACAATAACAGAACAATCTAATACATCTTTTAAACGCATAATTCTTTCAGTACCTGAATCAGTTGTCTATGATTAAGGTGTGGATTTATTATAAACGTGCTTTTCTTTGTCTATTTTTATATCCTGAGGAAACTTATTTTAAATGTGGCATAAAATGCCAATGGATCATTGAGAAATTATCTCAATGGTATGAAGAATTAAAGCACACTGACTGCATTCAGACAATTTGGGATGTGCAAAGTGCTGAACCCTGAAGGAGGCAGCAGTGAGACGGTATTATGCCATGGTTTGTGTCTTTCTTTTTGAAACTGTTTTCTTTTAATTTCCCCACAGGCTTTTTCTTTGCAGGAATGTGCAACCATTTATAGTGCCAGTGAGTCTCAAGGTGCTTTACCTGCATCAAAAGGTGTGTGACATCATAGATGTTTCCCTGTCCAGCCTGTGTGTTTACAAACCACTTGGCAATCGACCCACCTTTGATTTTACACGTTTAATTTATATGATTTAAGCACAGGACTTTCAATAAACCATTAGCCATAATGGTTTACAAGGATTGAAAATGGTCCTTGTAACTATGTTAACTATGTTAACTTGCAAATATACTGAAAATATGATGTGCAAATGGAGTATATGCATGTGTCCTCATCGTGCAAATATGCAAAAACATCATGAAAGTCCCCACATCTCCATGAAGCGTAATATCCCAAGCACAAACCGGTCAGTTGACATTTTATTGGCATCTCGACATGTGAACTTGCAATGAATTTTTAGCATAAGATTCCCCAGTATTTTTACTTCAGCCATCTGCACTTGATGCAGTTGTAACGCAACATGAAATGTCATTCCTTGGTGTCTGTTATTTTTGTATCATTGAGATACTAATATAGTTTTTATTATATAAAATATTACATATTTATTATATAGTTTTGTGTGTGTTTTTGTCATTTTTATTCATTTTAAAATGTCTATATAGTTTTTATTATCATTTTAGCTATAGTTTTAGATTTAATTTATATAATTTATATGTAATATGTGTTATATGCATTATGCATTTATATGTAATTTACATGTATATGTAATGTACAGAAATTGTTATGTAAATTACAGTTATTTTTGTACATCAAGTTAAGCTAAATGAAAAATTTTATTTTTTTTTCCTTGGCAGCTAACTGTGATAAAATAAGTTTTTTTTTAAATGTTGTATTATATTTCAGTTTTTTTATTTTTTTTATTTCAAGTTTATGGGTTTAGTTTAATAACTCTGTTAAATTAGAATAAATTCCAGCTGACAGTTACAGTATGTGTATATAAAGGGGATTAAATTAGGTCTCTAATCACATTATAATAATGGCTTCCAACGGGAACATATTCTTAATTAAGCCCACCTGCAGGGAATCAATGGTATGTTCAGTTCACAGAGAACTTCACAACTGCCAACTTCACAATTCTAAAACTGCATTTTACCCGACGCAAGGCAATAAAGACCTTTTAATAAAACATATAAGGAGTGTGCAAATGTAATAAAACGAATGGCTTTTAAATGAATAAAGTTACATTGCAGCAGTTACAAATAAAAATTCATTGTGAACATTTCAGAGCCATAGCAACTTTAAATTTGTTCTTTTAAGACCTCACAACTAGCCTTATTTTTTTTAAACCATGTCAAAACTCATTATTAGAGCAATAAAAAAACCCTTGTAAGCATGCAATGAAAAGCATGCCAAGAGATATAAATATGTCTCTCTCATTCTGATATTGCTATAAAGTATTAGTAAATAGAGTGCTTCAGAACTATTATTGTAACTTTCCTCAGGGCAAAGCTTCTCCTGGTGTTTAATATGTAAGTATTTGTGTTTGAGGACATCATTTTGTGCGTTTCTTTCTTTCTTTCTTTTAGATCAGGTTCCAGATATATTTCTAGTTCATAAGACATGAGAAAAGCTGCAAAACCTGTGTAATCAAGATCAACATGATCTTTACATTTTTATCTTTTAAACACGTGACACATCCTGACCTACCTGGAAATTAATGTATTTCTATACGCTTGTGTTACAATAACTGGCACAAAATGTGTTAAATATCTAAGACACTTTTATCTACCAGCAAGTGATTTTTAATTCAGTATTTCAAAAAGATCAGATGATTTTTTTTTATTTCACCCAGCAATTTGCCTTTAAAGTAACTACTCAGCAACAGACACCAAGCTCTGAAACCAGCAGTCACACTTTCCAGTGTTGCTTCAATCACATAAGATCAATAGCATCAGGGGAAATCTTATTTTAAAGATGCAGCTAAGACTGAACGAAATAAATGGTTTTGAGGAACATCTTACAGTAATATTTTAATATCTTACATAAACAGGCAACTGTACAGACAGTGTACCAGAGTAGATGAAAAGATGAAATGTGCATGAAAGACTCTGGCGCCATCCAGTGTATTCAAAGGCGCTGAGCCTGTTATAAACGCTATAAAATTGCACTCTCTCAACAAAAATTGTTTATTAATGTGCGGAGGAGACAAACTGAAACTTTTGGTGTATGTTCTTTATATAAATAAATAAATAAATAAAGTGATATGCGTGATCGTGCTATGCTGCCATCAAAAATATACATGGTGTATTGCAAAATATAGCTACGGATCACTTGGCATAAAAACAAAACAAACATGCTATTAGTTATAGATTAAATGCAATTATTATGAACAAATACATACCATACCAGTGCCATTGTGTGTGATGGGAAGTCCGACTCATTTCAGCTGATCGGTTCTTTTGAACAATTTCGCAGAACCGGTTCGATGATTCATTTTATGCTGTACGTGACTACGTAACCACGTTGTATCCGAAATAGCGCAAGCGGATATTAAACACTCATTTATGTAGACACATATTGCTGTTTATTACATTTTTTTGTTTTATTTTCAAGAATGTTTATTGTTCATATGCCCAAATTCAGTCGCAACAATGATTTAGTTCCGAAACATAGATTAATCTAAAATTAATTTTCTTGTCTACAACACTGTAGAAAATGGTCTTGTCTGATAAAACGTATTCATGCAATCACGTGATACAAATATTTCTAGTACGTTTTATTTTTAACATTTTGGAAATTATTCCATTACGGTTCTTGGCTCATTACAAGTAGGACGTTCGAAGTGATTCGGTCTAATTCATAAATGAATCATTCAACCGCTCAGACGGATTTTGTGGAGTCGTTAAAAAGATTCGACTCAAACGAATCAGATTTCATTAGTGTAGTGGGCGTTGTAATCTGTGTAAACAGAGCGTGTATTATTCAAGCACAAGAAAAAGCAACAGCGTATATGCGAACATTCCTCTAACATTTTCAACGGTTTTTTTGTTTTTGTTTTAAATTTCATGACTTCTTGGTTTTCATTCTTTTTTGCTCCCAGGTTCTCTCTGCATATGGGCTAAATGTTTGAAAGCTGTCGACACATAACTATATAAAATGGGTTCGACGAACTCCACCCTATTAAAAATCCCTAACGTCGAGGTGTTGATGCAAGAGACGGGCTGTGAGTGACATTTGACAATTGTGTTTTGTTACTGGCTTATTGTTGTTGTTGTCGCGGTTGAACGAGTAAACAACTATATAAAATATAATTTTCCTGCACATTTGTTGCCGTTTTTATTTAACTCTCAGGCTTATGATCACTAAGATAAAAATATCGGGTACAAATTCGGCTTACATGAGCGAAAACTGTCCTCGATTGACAGTGACAGGTGTTGTTCAGTTTATGAGAATTTACTTTCCAGTTACAAACTAATGTTACTCAAATACATTGCACAAAAAGGTAGCCTATATGTATATGTAGAATAATTAAAAAATAAAAATGCACTAATGAATTTCAGTGAAGCTGGCTGCAGGGGAGAATTGTTTAAATGGTCAATTCAGTTTGTTTACGGTCCACTTGAACTCGTTTGTCGAGTCATGATTCTACAGGGCTTCAGTGAAACATTTTCATAATTAATGTGATTTCTCTTTTCCAGTCTCGCCTGCCCACATTATTCGCCTCCATGATCGCTTCAAAGCTCTGGATAAAGAAGGACGAGGTCATCTCTGGTGAGACTGATGTCTTATCTTCTCTGATGAGATAGATGTCTTTTGCAATTACATAAATATTAAGCCATACGTCTTGTCTCATTCTCACATAGTCCCCAGGATTTTGGAGCCATAAAGGAGTTGGCAATGAACCCCATAGGAGACAGAATAATAGGTGCCTTCTTCTCCCCAGGGTAATGAATCTTGCTTGGCATGAGCTACAAACTTTAGGAGAGTGAAAATAATTACTGTTCACACTGAAGTCTTGAATATTGGATTCTAACATAAAACACTGTAGCAAGTCCTGAACTGTCTGATTAAAGGGATACTCCATCCCAAAATGAAAATTTTGTCATTAATCACTTACCCCCATGTCGTTCCAAACCCGTAAAAGCTCCGTTCATCTTCGGAACACAATTTAAGATATTTTGGATGAAAACCTGGAGGCTTGTGACAGACCCATTGACTGCCAAGTAAATTACACTGTCAAGGTCCAGAAAAGTATTAAAGACATCGTCAGAATAGTCCATCTGCCATCAGTGGTTCAACCGTAACGTTATGAAGCGACGAGAATACTTTTTGTACGCGAAGAAAACAGAAATAACGACTTTATTCAACAATTCATCTCTGTGTCTCTCCGCATCACCGTAGCACCATTTTGGAGAATATCTGCTGGACGCAAGCAGCGTACGCTATTCTGTGTCAGCCGCGACACAAGGATAGGAGGTTTTCTACGTGTATTTACACTTTGATTTGAACGAAAACAGTGCAGCGCGGCTGACACAGAAGAGCGTACGCTGCTTGTGTTCAGTGGTTATTCTCCAAAATGACGTGGGGGTAAGTGATTAATGACAAAATTTTCATTTTGGGGTGGAGTATTCCTTTAATGTTTTTCCATGCCAACTTGTTATTGTGGTATATATTTTTTTAGATAACCCTACGCCTAAATGACTCATAAAAACAAAAAATGGTGGTTAGCCGATTCGCATTTAGGTCAAACACTCTTTCCAGTCTAAGTTAGTGGTTTTTGACAATAATAAGCTGCACAATGATCAGGAAATTAGTTCTGAAATATACAGCATGCATGACTACATTTCTCAAAAAGGTCTTTCTCAGTAACCAAAATCATAAACAAACAACCATTGTGTCTTGAAGTCATAAATAATGATGTTAATCTCAGGAAGGAAATGGTGGACTTCCACACTTTTGTGAAGATCCTGGCTCATTTCCGGCCCGTTGACAAGGACCGACCTAAAGAGCCCAATTCTCCTGAACTCATCAATAGCAGGAGCAACAAACTCAAATGTATGTTTGCTTTTGCTTTTACCCAGCAGATAAACCACATCCTCTCAGTAATGGAATGGGCGATGTTACTTTAGTGTCATTGTACAGTCAGACAGCCATTATCACAGAATAAAGGACACCCTGAAAGGGTTTATTTCACAATAATGACCAACTGACTGAACAATATCCTGCTTATTACACTGCTATTGACCAAATAATGCAGTATTGCAGTATTGATTTGAGTTGAAGTAATCTTGTTCCTTTAAATCTGGCCTGGTTCTTCATTCCTGTAGTTGCATTTCAGTTGTATGACCAAGACAAGGATGGCAAGATTTCCAGAGATGAGCTTTTAAAGGTCACTTGCTTCTTCATTCATGTTTTTAGCTGTTTTCTCACAAACTGAATAAGACTGACAGCAGGTTGATCATTGACAGGTTCTCCGGGCCATGCTGGGGATGCAGGTGACAGAAGAGCAGCTGGAGAGCATAGCAGACCGCACTATACAGGAAGCAGATCTAGACCGTGATGACGCAATATCTTTTGAAGAGTTTCGTAAGGTATAACCTCAAATTCTGCATTCACGCTGTTTGATAAAAGCACATGTTATAATGTCGATGGAATATGACTGCTGACGTGTTTCAACCTGTTTTGTATTAGTCTCTGGAGAAGGTCAACATTGACCACAAGATGAGCATTCGCTTCTTACGCTAGACTAGAGCATCATGGGAAAGCTTGTACACCAACCTTATACGCCTCTATCTCCAAGCCTCAGAAAATGGAAGGGATGTCTGCAATGCCCAGGACAGTATGATGGGATCAGTGTTTGTCTGTCTAACAGGAATTTAATGCACTGGTAATGTCTGCATGAAAACTGCACATTGACAAATAATATAAAGTTTACCGAAGTAGTGTTGGGTCAGTAAGATTTTTATTTAGCAAAGATGCATTCAAATAATCAAAAGTGACAGCAAAGACATTTATAATGTTACAAAAAGATTTGTGTTTCAAATGAATTGAACCTTCTTTTCAACAAAGAATAATGAAAAATGTCCATTTCCACAAAATAATATTAATTAATGATTATTATTGCTGATAATAATAATAAGAAATGTTTCTTGAGCAGCAAATCTGCATTTTAGAATGAATTATGGAGGATCATGGGACACTGAAAATGGCTGCTGAAAATTAGGCTATCACAGGATTTTAAAATGTATTAAATATTATAATATTTCACATTATTACTGTTTTATTTTTGATTAAAGAAATGCATCCTTGGTGAGCAGGAGAGACTTCTTACAAAAACATTTTAAAACCTTACCGACCCTTGTAGATTTTTGCATTCTGTGTCTTGATAATGAATTAATTTTACTGAATTGATTGGTTAATTTTGTATATAAGTATAACTAGCAGGAAAGAGTTTGTAATAATGTTCAGAATGAACAGTGTTGAATTGTCATATGTCACCATATGTGGAGAAAAAAAGTGTTTTTTTTCCCTCTCTGAAGTGTGACAATCTCAAGATAAAATTTTGAAGGTTTGTTAGATAGATGTGTACACTTTCATCTCAGTAGAGTTTTTTAGCATCTCGGTTGCATGATGCTTTCCATACATTTTTTAATGTATGTAAATTTATCCTGAATCCTGATAAAAACTGGATTTTTTTTCCTGTCATTTACATCTCGGAAAATGTGTTATTCTTTCAATGCAGCTATGCTTCATGCAATTTTACCTACAAGTGAGAAGAAAGGCTACCTCACTTTACTGCACTTATGCATGCTGTACCAAAACCACTAAAAAGGGCTTTTTTCATCTTTCTGAAACTGACTTTTAAGAATGATATTAAATAATTTTGCACAATATTCAAAGTATTGTTTGGTATCTTTTTGGACCAAAGTTTAAAAAAATTGTTGGCACAAGCCCAATTCGAAAAGCAGTTTTTGTAACTGGAATTCAGTTATGTATTAAGCAGCTAGATCACAAATAATGTTTGAATACATCTGAGCAACCTATAAATTGTTATTCTGTTGGCACTAGGTGGCGCCAAACGCGTATTGTTGATTAATGCCAGTGATACACTACCATTCAAAAGTTTGAAGTCAGTAAGATTTTGGAAGATGTTAATACTTTTATTGAGCCAGGATGCATTAAATTGATCAAGACATTTAAAATGTTGGTGAGCATAAGTGCTTCTTACAAGTACATAAATACTTTTTTCAAAAACTTTTGAACAGTAGTGTGTCGTGACCAAACACTTCTGTATGAAAGTTGTAGTTGTAGGATTTAATGTATTCATGTTTCATATATGTGTTTTATTGTTTAAGGTATTTGAAATGAAATAGATTTGTACAGCATTATGCAGTTTTGAAGTTATTATGCTTTACTCTTGGGCATACAGGCCAACAGCAACCAGTAAAAGGAAAAGCCAGTGCCTAAAGAGAACCACAAAGAGAGAGAAGACTTCTTTTAATACTGGTATGTATATTTTTATGAACCTAAATTTAAAAAAAAAGTAAATCCAAGTTTTCTTGATTGACCAGAAGGGTTTTGTACCTGTTATTGTGATGGTCATGGTCAAACGGTACAGAAGGACATCAGTAGAGCCTCCTTTAATGTGGACTGGCAGACCGTTATCCTCCTGTAAGTGTGGATAAATAAAAATGTTATTCTTGCAATGTATGGCCACAATGCAACATAAAATTTGTATAGTTGTATTAACTTAAAAGTCCTTTTTGTTGTGCGAAAGTAATCTTTGCAGATATAAATATGTTTCTTCATATTAGATACACAAAGAATAACATTATTAATAATTAATATAGTTCTTTATTGATTTAATTAGTTATATATAATAAATTAAATTATTCCATTCCTTTTTTACTCACAATTTGTACAGTGTCCCAACTTTTTTGGAATCGGGTTTGTATTTATTAGTTATAAAGCTATAAAGGTCTTGTATATTATTTATTATACAGTGATTAACAATATGTAATATATTCTTATTTATTTATTTTACATTACCATATAGAAGATATTTATATCTTTTAGAAGATATTTTGAAGTAACCAGTTTCGATTTCTATTGTCTTTTTTGTACATACAATGGAAGTAAATGAGAACTGAAACTGTTTGGTTACCAACATTATTTAAAATATCTTCTTTTATGTTCCGCAGAGGAAAGAAGGTCAAACACACTGTTAAAAAAAAAAAAGTTTTTGTAAAAGTTTTAAATAAAGATTATCGAGTGAGTAAATGATAAATGATATTTGACCTCTGAAATGTGCAAATGTAAATCAGAGCACAGTGCACATGTCATCTAAACAGATTAATACATTTTATGTTTTGAGAGTGTATTAATTTTGACATCATGCCAGTCTGAAATTCTTCTTACCAGGAAAACCTTCTGTCTGTCAGGCACCTTGTTTTTCATTTGCCGGACTGTTGTGCTGAAAGCCTGTGAGGCTAGCCGGGGAACACTCTGAAATAACCAAAGTTTCATTCAGTGATGTTCAGTCATGTCAATTAAACATTCATTCTATAAACAAACAATTGCAAATATGCTAAAACATGCCAGTTCCATGCTAAAATATGTTAGCAGCACCTAAAATGGTAGCCTACAACATGGTAGCAGCATGCTAACAAAATGCTAAAACATGCTAGAATCATGTTAAGACGTTAAAACATGGTAGCAGCAAAAAATGCTAGTGATGTGTTAAAACATGCTAGCAACATGTTTGTAGCTTCTAAAACATGGTAATATAGGCCTACCTGTCACACACAGATTCCATGGCTTTTATCATTAACTTTTTACATTAAAGTCAGTTTTGTTTATATTTCTCATTAGATTAGGAAAACTAATGAAATATTAACCTAAGTCAGGGTTAAGCGCTTTATATTTTTGGGACTCCCAGACCCCAAGTAGAAGACTCTGTTACTCCACACCCGAATATTTTTATTATCTTTGCTATATTTCAAGTAAGTTTAAAAAGAAGAAAATGTGAAAGGAATGTAACATTTTATGGTTCTGAAGGTCATCAACCCAGCTCATGTGGAGCAGAAATGAGTTGTGGTTTTAGCCAATTGCTGCTCACCAGCACCTGGAGCAAACTAATCAGATCGTAATACACACTGTTGGGTTGGGCTAAGAACGTCATGCCCCTTTTACTTCACTGTCCACCAGCGTGTGTGTGTGTGTGTGTGTGTGTGTGTGTGTGTGTGTTTTTCTGCATGCAGGCATGCTAAATGTGGAGAGGCTAATGGTGACATGACCTCCTCAGTGTCCATTTAACAAACAGTTGTGTTCATTTCATATAAACACACATTCATCTCAAGAAGTTTACAAGCAAACCTCTGACTGTTTGATTCCCTGTAGAGTACTAAAAATGATTTATGATTAGGTTTTTTAAAACATTTGTTTGCACAATCAAAAAGACAATAAAAGAATAAAAGGACAAACACACTGATTCGTTTGCTCATATGAGTTTCAGTATCAGATGACTGTTGAATGACTGAAAATGAGTGTTTTCTTTAGAGGTCATTTAAGGCAGCCAGTCATTCAAAACCCACAGCAGCTATCAGTGTTTCAAACTTAACCAAATTCGAAATCTGTTCGCATCAAATATACAAGATTACCATCTAATAACCAGCTTTCCCAAGCAATGTTTGCAGTGCAATAGAGTATCGTTGTGTGGCATATTTCCTGTTTCACAAGTATTTTAGGAGTAGATTCTTCCTGATAACACATCTACAGCTGTTATATCACAGACTATGGAAGAATAAAGAAGAACAGCAGTGGATTTACCAGTAAATGCCTCATGTCCGACGCTGCTCTCTGTTGAGCTTGTTGATTCTTGTCTAGTCGTGGCCCTTACAAGGACACACACATATTGCAGAGCTTTTGAACCAGAGCCAGGGAGTCAGGAGGGGAAAGATCACTCTGAACAGCCAAGCTGCCAGCTGATTCACTCAACTGCAAAGCAGTAGTCCTTTTTCATATTTACAAAGCATATTGTAATAAGTTTTTCATTGAAGCATAATACCTTAAAATGTCTTAAACTATTTGTCATGAATAGAGCCTGTTAAAAGGTCCTACACTGCTTACACCTAAAGTTAAAGATGATTTAATATCAACACAATTCATAACTGTCCCGAAATCTGACATTCTCAAGAATGCGGGTCATCATTTTTTTTTTACAACAGATAAACCTTTCTTAAAATATTAACAAAGTCATGATTTTGTTTGGAATTAACAATTTTGATTTTTGCAACTTCACCTACCAAACCTTCAACAATAAAATAGAATTAAGTTTAAAATAAAACGAAAAATACAATATTGAAATAAATAACACATCAGACTAATAAGCGTTTAATTTAATTTTAAACTTAATTTTTGCAAAAATCAAATATTTTCTTTTTATTACATTTTTATTAAATCTATGTTTCCTATAAACATTAGCATTTGATTGGTTAACATCTTTCAAAGGCAATTTTAAGTGACATTTTGCTTTGTGAAGTAATACAGTATATAACACGTTATGTAACATTCCACTGTGTGCATATTTAACAAAAACATGTTTAATTCAAGGTAATTATTTTAAAAATGTTGAATGGCTAAACAATATAAAATGATTTTGTTTATTTTGGTTAAAAGAAAGGAGCCATTTCAGCCTGTTCGCCCTTAAGTGGGTTACAGAACTATATGGAACATATATAGAGCTAAAACTACGGCATTAAAGGGTACTGTATTATCATTAACATCTTGCAATTTCTAATCATAATGCATGACAGTATCACTTCCTTTTTCTCAGGCATGCAAACATAGAACATTCACTATGTTTCGCTTCTGCATTAGACCAGGGGAAAGGAAACTGATGCTGACACTCTGTCACTGGAGCTCAGAACTGCAGGATCAACATGAGCTACGGTAGTTATTTATATAATTCTAGTTATATATGCATTTACAAGAGCTATATAGAACCTAATTTCTGAAGTCATACTGCAGTTGTTTTGAATTCATAGATTTTGCTTTAACTGTATTGTGCTGTGTTGTTTCAGATAAGCACATCCTCTGGGCCTGCACCGCTGCTCTGCTCACTGGTTGGGTCCTCACGTATGATAATGGACTCTGTTCTGGGGCTGTCACGAGGCAGTAAGACACAATAATTCAAATAATCTTTAATTAATAAATCAGCATACGTTATTGACTAGCAGAGACCAGCAGTCATTTATCTATCAATATTTAAAGGAATAGTTCACCCCAAAGTGAAAATGTGGTGAATTTATACTCACATTTTTTTTTATTAATTGTAACAGATTTGGAGAAATTTAGCTTTACGTTTTTGCATTATCACTTGCTCACCAATGAATCCTCTGCAGTGAATGGGTGCCGTCAGAATGAGAGTCCAAAGAGATTAAAACATCACAGTAATCAACACGACTCCATCAATTAATATCTTGTGACGTGAAAAGCTGCATGTTTATAATAAATAAATCTATCATTAAGACATTTTAGCTTTTTAAACTGTCGCTTCTGAACAAAATACCAGTCTATAATCCATAATAAAGCTTCCTCCTTTAAAAAGTCCTTCCCCTGTTGTTCTCTCACATCAAAATCCACTGACATATTTGTTTACAGCTGTTCATGTGAGAAGTGATTCAATGCTAAATTTCTCCAGATCTTTTCAGATGAAGAAACACTATTTCATTTTTGGGTGAACTATTCCTTTAAATACTGCAAATGAACACAATTAAATAGACAATAAAAGAATGTAATTAAACAGAAATGCAGGGCTGCACAGAATTTGAAAAAGAGAAAGGTACAGCAAATAGAAAGAAAAAGTAGGCCTACAACTGCTTTTTCATTTTCAGCTCATGCAACTGGACTTGTATGCATCTCACTCTTCAGTGGCCTGGGAGTTTCTGTATAGTATGTCTTTATATTTTATATATTACACCAGTGCTAGTAAACTTTACACAAGACTCTATTGCAATCTGTCTGAAATCATATGAAGAGCAACTGATATTGATATCAGTGCTTCATTTAAAACCAGTTGTGGTCTCTGCCTTTCATGTTACTTCTGCTTAACATGATCAGTCTTCTTTTTTCCTGTCCTCCCACAGGGTATTAACAACAAAACCATTTGCAAAATACCACAGACTGTTCAAAACTGGACCATCCATGGTCTATGGTGAGGAATTCAGTGGCTGTTGTTCCCATTCCCGCTCATCTGAAAATTAACACTTCACTGGAACATTCTGTGTTTTTGATTGGTCTTTATTTTATTATTTCTGGCATTATTATTCATTTCTTTATTTTGAAAATTTCGAATGACATTTAGGCCTGTACGTACTGGGCACTGCTGTGACTGTTGGCCGATATATCATTCGCATCTTCAGGTAAAAATGCTTCCACCACTGTTTGTTTGTATGTATTTATTTATTTATTTGAAGCGTTAAATATAAAATGTAACATCATGTTTATGTTCAGGAAATTGAGCCTGAACTCACTCAGCTGTGGCCATCGTTAATAAAAGGAAAGCACTTCTTCTACTTCTGGTAAACACAAACTATGAACTTTTGTGATTTAATGTATCGCCGCCTGAAGCACAATGATATTAATATTTCCACAGTAAATTTCCATAGTAAAGGTGGTCACTTAGAGAAAAGGTGGTCACCTAGAGAAAATTTGCAAGCCAAATCCAATTCCAGTAGGTATCGCATGATCAAGAGTTTCGCATGATTAAAAAAAGTTTACACGTCGTATAGGCTACATAACTGACAAAGGCCACTCATGAAAAAGTGTATGTAGATCAAAATGAAAAAATAAAAATAAATTTTTAACTTAATGCCTGGTATGTCTGATGGTAGCTCATACATATTTTCACTGCTAAGCAGTAGTGATTGATTTGATTTGGTTTGGCAGGAGGGATGAATGGATTAAACATGGAACGTGTGCAGGCTGTGAGGAGAGCATGGGTTCACCGCTTCTCTATTTCCAGGTCGCAGTCAAGCTTCGGAAACTCTTTGACATTGATAAGTGGGTGTTATTAGCATGATAATAACATTATATACCATGATATTGTCTTATCATGAGCTCATCTGTTTCCCCCCCATTTCATTTTTTGTAGCATCTTGGAAAGCTCTGGAATCAAAACCTCATGTGATGTGTCATACAAGGTAAGTTTATCGGACTGGCTGTTTCATAATGTCTTGGATTTAATACAAGCAACACTTCATCAATCTTAACATGATGTGATCTGCAGCATGACGACATACGTGGTGTTCTGACCCCACTGCTGGGACAAAACTATGATTTGCAATGTGTGACGGACAGCGAGGTGAGAGAATTCAATGTTAAATTATATTTACTACATTCAGTCGAGAATATCAAGAAATAGTTTTATAGTGATCGTCAACTGAACGATCCCGACATCCCAAGGTGTAGGCCTAAAACACATTTGTACATTGCTTCCTGTCCAGCAGATGGCACTAGATAATCATATTCAGTCATATTTTGTGAATATGAATTAGCCTTTTTTTATGTGATTGGCAAGACACGTGTCTCTTTTGAGCTGTCTTCGTGGGGGTCACGCAAAAACAGCGCGTGTGGTCTGATTCACGAACAAATAATGAAGAGATAAAGCCAGCTTCATTAAATAAATGACTCTTATGAGTCGGTTCTTTTAATTAATAGTTCAGAAGTCGAGTTATGATTCAGCTGTTAAATATTGTATAAATGTAACATTCTCCAAGAGCTTCTTTCATATGGAAGCAAAAATTGCATTATAACGGAAATATACTCAGATAAATTAGGACTGGAAAATCTGTATTAATACCCAGGTTTAATAACATTAATAAATTATAAGAAATAAAATAATCAGATTTAAACCCAAAAGCTTAAATGGTCTTTCTTCATTTTTAGGGTCGTGAAGCGTGGATCCAGCTGAAGGTTCATCTCTTCAGGAACCAAACCCTTGGATGCCCCAAACAAGAACAAGAGCAAAAGTTCGATAGACTTTCGTGGTTTAATAGCACAGGACATCCCTGTCCAAAGAACACCACCATCTTTTATGTTCCAATTAACTACGAAAATCCTCATGAACCCTGTAACTAAGAGAAAGCTATAGACTTTCACTGCTTTCATGTTTGACTATCCTTTTCCAGTTCTCAGATCTGATGCATATGTTCAAATAAAACTGTTACATAATTCCTAAAGTATTTAACCTTGGGGCATTTTTTCCCATTAGTATATATGCAAATCATAGGGATTAAAGGGTTTTGAAAGACCTTTAATGCAGTCAGAATATACACCAATTTCTAATGACATTAAAGGTTCGGAATGTAATGGAACACGATGTTGAATAAACTTTTGTGGTGCAGAGCACAGTGGTTTTTCTCATTTGTTGGAGCTCAAATCACTCGTAAGTGAATAAAAATGGAATTCTTCTTTATGGTCGATGTTCTAAACACCGGCAGGCAAGAAAAGGTTTAAAACGAACAGCCATCAGCTATTAAATATTTCATGCAAACACTCAGGATGGATGGATTTGGGAACTCACGATTCACATTTTATTTGACAAGGAATCAGTTTGCCAAAAAGTATGTTTTTACACCACAGAAGAAACAGAAAATGGACTATCCACTAAAACCTTCAACTAAGTAAAAAAAAATATATATATACATATTGTAAAAGGCCAGTTACTTCACAATGTAGATGATGGTGAACAAGAAAATCAAAGCTCACTGAAAGTGACTAATTGCAGCATCTGCATTCGAATAGCAAAATGTTTAAATGCGTGGTTCTTCACAGTTCCAATTTCCCAAGGAAGCGGAGATTGAGAATCTTCAGTTGCTCATCCAGCTCCATTCTAACAATGCCGTCTTCACCATCAATACTGAGCAGGACTCCTGTGGCCTCCCTGTCCTCTCCCAGAATCACCTTCACCTGAGAAGCACACATTCACATTTATTCATGTTGGAGAAACATTTTCCAAATTTGTTGTTATAACACAAATGACATAATAACAGGGTTCTGACGCTGGATTTGGGACATCTGATTCAGTGGGAGGAGCAGCGGGCTTATATCTAAGTGATATTCTTTCTCTCCTTTTGCACCTGTTCATTTCCTAAACTCCTCACTGCTCATCCATTATATATTTAAAATGGAGACAAAAATTGCCCTGGTTAATTCTCATCACTTCAATGTCTGCAGCATGGACTTGATTCAAGAGCGATTTCAGGCAAGTATATGCTTCATTGGTTCTTGCAGCTGTGACTTTCATGATTGTGGTCTTGATGTTCTCTAAAAGCTCTAAATTTAGTATTTCCCAAGAATTTAAAGGCCTAAGAGTTTCTGTATGTGTATATGAAATTAGATCATTTATCAAAAAAGTTACATGTTATTCTAGCTATAACAGTAAATTATTGTTTGCTTTGGTTCGATTGCTTTGGTTTACATCTATAGCATGAAAATATATTTATACTGTAATAAGGAGGGCACTTTAAAGTGTATTATATTTAGGGATGCTCCGATCCGCCTTTTTCGCCTCCGATAACGAATGTCTGACAGCCACAGCGGAGAAAAGAGTTTGTGTGAACTTTAATGTAAGGACTTAAATATTCATATGTAGCTCACATTAAGCTATCGTATGGCTTCAGAAGTAACACAGAATAATTCGCACAATCGGAAAAAAAAAAAATTAAAACAATTCTCGGATTTGGATCGGCGCTCTCTGACCGATACCCGATCCGAGAAAAATGGCACTATCGGAGCCGATACCCGATATGAATATCGGATCGGCGCATCCCTAATTATATCTGGACTCCATGAGCAGAATTAAACATAAGGTGTTTAACGTTGCACAGAAATGTCTAAAATGCTAATTATTGCATACTATTTAACATACTTTTTGTTAATTTATAAGCAATACACAGTATATACTGGATCATGACATATTTAGTAGATTGTAGGGCTGACTAAACATTAATTGGGGTCAAGCGATTAGTCAACAGAAGAGACAGACGGCTGCACGTGAGTGTCCTGCATAATACTTGTTTATAGATCTGCTGTTGGAATTATTACTTGCTGCTAGGAAGGAATATTTCGTTTTCTGCCTATTTCTACGTTATATTTTTGTTTGCGTTTGTATTTTTGATCCCCCAATTGTAAGTCGCTTTGGATAAAAGCGTCTGCTAAATGACTAAATGTAAATGTAAATGTAAATGTAATTGACTAAAAATGTATCTACAGAAAGCTTGAAATGTCTTCTTTAAAATGAACCAATACAGTAGATTGGAAAAGTAAAAAGAAAAGCGTTTTCTTTGCCAAAATTGTGAGATCCTTACGCTAAGAAACTTAAATCACAATAAAATCAATCACATTTGGTTACATAAGACCAGCAGTACCTTATTGTTTTTGGTTGGCGTAACAGGTTCCAAGTGTTCACTTGAAATACTAACGACCTTCTCCGTGGCTTGCAGGAAAACGGAGCACATCCCCCCCTATGTGAAAGAAGAATTTTTCCATGGATGAATCAGTGATTTCTTAACAACAAACAACTAACAGGGTATGATTCATCATAAAATCTAACAGGGAATGGATCGTTATCACAACAGAGACAAGCTTAATCCACTGGCAAAAATGTAAAATCAGCCCCGGGCATCTCAGCACTACATTTGCAATATGCAAATCTAAACTTCACATGCTTCTACTTGCAGATCCTTGCTGAAAGTCACAGCACATCTAGATCCACAAAATCAGATAAAATCACATGTACAACACTCACGGTGACACTCCGGATTACACCGGTCTGATTGATGACGCCTCCGTCCAGGAATGTGTCTTTCACACGCACCATGATGTCTGTGGTGACCCAGTCATTGGAGGCCTGGTCGATGTTAGATCCGGGAGTGTGAGGGTTGTAGCCTCCTGGAGATGGAGCTCCAGGAGTCATTGGACTGTACCCTACCGGACTGGGACTCGGAGTGGCCTGAAGATCACATGAAGCACAATTCAACTCAATACTGTTTGTGCAGCCAATTATTGTGGAAAAAAGCTTTATTGCTCCAAGCTTATGCACCGAATTTGGTTTTAGTGTTTTAACTGTGGAAAGACATCAGAAATCTGCTTGTAAACATGGTCATGTAACATTATTTTCCTCAGGAAAGACATTCAATGTCCACAGATTGTTAGTTAACTAGAAAACTCTAGAGAGGAGTATTTTGTTATATATGCACTATAATACATTCATTATATTCGTATTGAAGTGATTTCTTCATTATTTAATGAATGTTTGAACAAATCTCTCATAAAGTTATTACATCCACCATTTAGATGTTTATATTTCATTTATATTACAGTTTATATTACAGTTAACTACAACTAAACTGAATTTTTTTTTTACTTGAGAAAAACATTAACTGAAATAAAACCGAAAACAATTTTTAATTCAGCTATTGGCCAAGGCAACATTTGTCAATATAGATTATAAATATAGAAATAAAGATTATATAGACAGAAAATTATATATA
>NW_015551101.1:974650-993886 GCF_001515605.1 Sinocyclocheilus anshuiensis | reverse complement strand
TATATATATAAAATTTCTACAAATTTCTAAACTGAAAAACCTAAAAAAAAGATAAAAGAAACCTGACTCAATATTTGATATGCCTTATGTTTAGTTAGAAGGTTTGTATACAACTTAGTTTTTATTTGAGAGTTGATTATTAAATTCATTTGATTAATTAAATTATTATATAAACGTTATTTTCACTAAATGAAAATTTTAATTTCAGGTTTGCTAAAAAAAAAAATCATTTTGGTGCATCACTACTCTAAGTAGCTGGTTTCTTGCTTTTTTTGTTTTCAGCAGCCAAAACTACCTGGTAGGCCATGGGTGATGGGGTGGGGTGGTAACTGGCAGGCGAGTGTGTGTTTTGGTATCCCACTGGGCTTGGGGCCACTTGGTGGTAACTCTGTGGGCTGGGGCTGGGCTGGTAGGACCCTTGCGGAGAGGGAGCTGCATATGGGGAGTACTGGTCAGTGTTGTACCTATGGTGCAAAAACATACTCCGTTTAAGATGTTCTCAAGCCAGAACAAAATCATCGAGCATCTGATTGAGCCCTCACATGGCAGGAGTCCCAGGAGTCTGAGGGTTGTACTGAGGGTTGACCTGCGGGGAGGGCACTTCTGGGTAGCCAGGAGTCTGAGGATTGGGCGTACCCCCATAGCCTTGAGGAGACGGTGAGGGTTCGTCGTCATAGGCGAACTCGTATTCGTCATCAGGCCTGAAAACAGAAGGAAAACGAGATGAAGTTGAGGTATGTGTGATTGTTCGATTGTATGCATGTGCATGTTTGTCCTCGCTCTGCTTCTTACCGTGATGGTGTGTTTGGATTGCTGGGGTCCCAAGCGCCGCTCTGACCTGGCGTCCTGCTCCCATCATGCAGAGGAGTCTGGGAGCCATAGTGAGGAGTACGGCTTCCTGTGAGCAATGAAAGACGGGTTTAAAAAACAAAACAAAAAAAAACAGTGTTGCAAGTTTATAAGAATATATTTTGGCATTTCTTACCATCATGGAGGGGTGTCTGGCTACCATACATGGGGGTACGTGAGCCAGTTCCATAAATGGGTGTCTGGGAACCATACATCGGGGTTCGTAAATGGGTGGAAGTCCTTCCTTGTCTTTCTTTGCCACCACTGATTTAAAGAGAGCAAAAATATTGAGGTGTTAAAAAAAAAGAAATACATTTAGAAGAACAAAAGTTCTACACTACTATTCAAAAGTTTGGGGTCAGTAAGATTTTTTATTTTTTTTTGCAAGAAATTAATACTTATTCAGCAAGGACACAAGGAATTGATCAAAAGTGACAGAACAGCATTTATTTAAAATTAATCTTTTGTAAAATCTTTAATTATCAATTTCTATTCAAAGAATCCTGCAAAAATATGATGGTTTCCACAAATATTAAGCAGCACACCCGTTTTCAACATTGATAATAAATGTTTCTCGAGCAGCAAATCAACATATTAGAGCGAGTTCTGAAAGATCATGTGACAGTGAAAACTAATTACTGCTGAAAATTTGGGTTTAGCCATCATAGGAAGAAATTATATTTTAAAATATATTAAAATAGTTCTTTAAAATTGTAATAATAATTCACAATATTACTGTTTTACTGTATCTTTGATCAAATAAATGCAGCCTTGGTGAACATAAGAGACTTCTTTCATAAACATCTAATTAAAAAAAAAAGATCTTCTGTCTAGCAATCTCTGAGGTGTGTAATATGCAAGTATATTCCAGGATCCCTGTGCTTTTCAGAGAGCTGCTACAGGGCTGTCCTATCGGTCATAGTTTACGGCACCAGTGAAATCAAAAATAACATGTCAGACGAACACAATCCAGTCTACAGTGTAATGAGGCAGAACTGTCAAACAGTAGTTGGGAGACTAATAGCTAGGATTCTCACATAGAACTTTCCCACACAGGACCAGCCACTTTTATTTACATTTTCTGTGTGAGGAAGATATGTTAAACGAAGCTGAGCGTACTGACTTTTACTGGCAGCTAGAAGTAATGTCATAAAATTAGCCAAAAATATGGAATAAACAAATGTGGAAGAAGCAGAGAAAGTATAAATCTTTGTGCACTATAACATACACAGTTGTGAGACGCTGCCGGTCCACAGAGATGGTCTGGCAAGTTGAGTGGAGCTCTACCCTAGCGGTTGATTCTGTGGCATCCTTCACCACTCCAATGTAGCCTGTGGAAATGTAGAAGGTGTTATGAAACCTGTGGCTTATAAGAATACAAGACAAAGTGAACATATGGTGGTCTCAAAGTATTTGGACACTGATGCCACACTTAACATGTTATAAAATGCAATGAAATTTATACAAAACACTAAACCAAAGCAAAAAGCTTCTCACAAAAGGTTGCTCCAAATAATAAGAATACGATTCATTTAACCTTTGTATGGTCCCTGGGATATACGGACAGTCTGCCCAATCAGATCATTGTCTCGTCGCCCACGGCCCCGACCCATGCCACCACCTCCGCCCCTGTGCTGCTGCCCTGAAAGGAAGACCAAAAAAGATCTAGATCAAAATATGAGTAGTCTTTATATCATTGATATGATTCAAATGATCAAATGGCAACCAGACAGACAAAAACGTTATTGGCAGACAAACACACTAGTGTTTAAATGAATAATTACATCCTCTTGCAGGGTTTGAACCTTTTGATAAAAGCCCAGATTTTCAACCACTATGCTACAAAACCCTGTGAGTTGCATGAAATTGCTTACCACCTCCGCCAGGGTGCATCGGGCTGCTGATGCGTGGACTCATAGGTGCAAAACCTCCCACTGTAAAATTGGTCACGTCTCTGGGCTTTGGGGAAAAAAACGGGACCGTTTTACAACAGGGAATTTGGGAAATGTATAAGATTTGTCCACAGATGTAGCAGAACAGACCTACCTTTGAGCCGCCCGCCAGAACGAGGTGGCGTGCTTTACAGACAAACATGCCTCCGTTTTCAACCAGCTTCTTGCAGTGAAGAAAAGCAAAGCCTCTGAAGATGTGGCGAATTTCACCTTCACGGCCCTGACGGATCACATGAAGGAGCATATTAACTTCCTCCAATGTGGATCTGTTATACAATGTCAAACCTTTATTATGTCTCTGGTAGTTACCGAATGAGGTCCATCAATGACTTTTACAATATCCTTCACATGGATGTTGTTTTGCTCAGAGTCGAGAGCGACAGCAAAGCGGTTGTCCTTCCGTCTGTTTACTGCCTGGTGCCGTACAGTCAAAACTTTCCCATGCATGTTCAGAACCTAAAAATTTATCAGTGTGAAAGAAAATTCAGAGAGCAGAATTTTTTTTTAAAAAGCTTTTTTTTTTTTTTTAAGAAATTAATACTTTCAGCAATATACTCAGCACGCCAGTTTTCAACATTAATAATAATAATAATAATAATAATAATATGTTTTTTGAACACAAGAATGATTTCTGAAGGATTATAGGACACTGAAAACTGCAGTAAGGGCCACTGAAAATTCTGCTTTGCCATTACAAGAATAAATTATATTTTAAAGTATCTAAAAATACAAAACAGTTATTTTAAATTGTAATAACATTTCACCATATTATTGTTTTTGCACTATTTTTGATCAAAGAAATGCAGCTTTGGTGAGCATATGAGACTTGTTTCAGAAACACCTTCCCAACCCCAAACTTTACAACAGTACTGTGTCAAAGTTGTTATTTACCTGGATACACTGCAAGAATTCTTATCTTTCAAGCATACAGAATCGGTAAAAATAATTATATTTTTATAAAAATACATGTTGCTTTCAGTAAAAAAAAATGTATAGTTTTTTTTTTTTTTTCATGCTGAGACCAGTGAAATGTTTGGCAGCTCAAGTACAAACATGAACCACCAACTCAACCCTTTGTGTTGAGCCCTGATTCATGATGATATTGCAATCACGTTACTGCTGATGTGACAATGTTATTGAAATGCAAGCCTAGGGGCTGTAATGGCATGATGACAATACAGCTGCACAGGGGTTTTGCCAAGATAGTCACAGAGTGAACTCAGTGGCCTTGAAGGGACAATGTTGAAAAGTGTGCTATTGCTGTGAAGAAACAGCAAGTGTGTACTACTGAGTTTAGTTTACATTACACTTGAACTTGCTTTCTCTTGAACTTCACCTGGAAGGTCTCTCTTTCCAGCCTGACAATGACACCTACAGTTTGGGGGTCTAATTGTATCAGCTCTCCCCACTCATGCTGGCCTCCTGCATCCACACCTGAGGCAGTCTCAGAGCACAGCTGCAGGTCCCGGGGCAAGACCTTCAACTGGAACAAAAACAGACATCATATCAGATAGAGAAAATACAACATTGACTGCAGTATATTACATGCTTCTCAGAAAAATTATACAGCTTACTAGTGAAACCTACCTCATGCATAGTGAGATCAGAGAACAGAATAACAAAGTTCTCCTCCACACGGACTATGAGGCCTGTGTCACCTTCAAAACGCCCTGCGATAACCTTTACATGGTCGCCCATACGGAAGTACTTCCTCAACTCGTGAGCTGGAAACTCAAGAGGGTCCTAAACAAAAACAAAGGCACGATAGTGAGGCAATAATCATGGTGTAAAAGGGACACAACATGGAGAACAGGATTTTCAGGATATTTGAACTCTCGCAAAGCTTTTGAATTCCATTTAGTGGCACAGAATTTACAAACCAAGAGAAAATGCTTTGCATACTGGCACAGTATTGACACAGAAACTCATGCTGATTTATTCACCTTGAGATCTTCATGCTTGGGCATGATGGTGATCTTGTTGCCATCCACACTCAGGATTTTACCCTGAAGGTTGATCAACTCCCCCTCACACACTTCCACATTATCTCCTGCCTGGAGATTGTGCTCACGCTCCTTACCTGTATTAATAAAATCTTTGTGATTAACTTTGCAAAAATGCATGCACGAAAGGATTACGCAATACATTGGCACAAAAAAAAAGTTCTACTGTGTGGATATATTTACCTGTTGTCTCTGTGACTACTTCAAGGTCAATCCCCTCTGGCTGGTCCTCAAACTTCTCCAGCTCCGACAGAGTGGGTTTCACCCCTTCTGTGATCTATGCAAAAAGAGACACGATAAACCAATAAGGAACAATTAGACAGACACCTAGAACCACAATAAGTGTGAGGGCTCTTACCACGGCTGACATAGCAAAGCTTTTAAACAGGAAGCCTTTGCGGCTGTATCGGTTGCCTTCAAATATCATGAAGTCTCCGTCATGGCTGACCTCACCACCTAGAGACCTGTGGAGCAGAGCATGTGTCAGTGTGGCTGACATATTTCAATAGGTTTTGATTATGAGCGACTCAAAATCAGAGTGCTCCTTTACCTGATCTTTTCAGCATCAAAAAGCCTCTGAGCGGGCCTCTTAAACTTCTTTCTCTTCGCAAACCAGTCTTTCTGTACGATGAAAGACAAAGCCGGGGTCACATCACTAAAAGGTCACATAGCATATATACACTACCATCCAGGTTTAGGGTCAGTAATTTTTTTTAAATGTTTTAAAAGCAGCCTCTTATGATCATGAAAGCTGCGTTCATCCTATTAAAGGTAAAGCCAGTAATACTGTGAAACATTTTTAACTTAAAATCACTGTTTTGCATTACTCCAGTCTTTAGCGTCACATGATACTTCAGAAGTCACTCTAATATGCTAATTTGGTGCTTAAGTAACATTTTATTATTATTATGAATGTTAAAAAGAGGTTTCTTTTCTGCTTAATATTTTTTTGTGGAAACCATAAAACATTTTTTCACGATTTTTTGATGAATAGAAAGTTCAGCATTTATTAAAACAAAAATCTTCTGCAACATCTTAAAAAGTATGTTTCTCTCAACAAAATAAAAAATGTACTGACTCCAAACTTGCAAACAGTAGCGTAAATATGAGATAATATATGATCATGATGATCTAACCTACCATACTCATCCTCGCTTTAATGCGATCTAAATCAATACGAGGAATCATTTTCAGTGAGATCGTATTTTGGCTCGGTTCAACATAGTCCACCTAAAACAAGGCAAATAAATACATGCATTAAATGTTTTCATGCCACAGATGTAGAGTTGTATGATTGACAAATTGAATAACGTAACCAAAATATCTAGCACCCTATTTGGGAGACGTTTCTTTTATTACTATATAGACAAGTCTTCGGCTGTACCCACCTGGGCAATGTCATCTTTATAAAGGCCTCTCTTAAGACGAACCCAAGACTTGGGTTTAAGGTTAGTCACTTCTTTAACCACCTTCAGCACATCCGTCATCTCTTTAATGGGCACCATCTGCTGGTTCCAGAAGCCCATACGCAGGTTTCCAACACCCTCAATGGCGGACTTGACATGGGTCTGCTTGTACGCCTCCACATAGATATAACCTTTGACGTGCTCAGGGGCCACCACTGATTTGATTTGAAGCGGCTGTGGAGAGAAACACAACATATTAGTACAACAGACATTGTAGTTTTTCTCTTCTCACTTGGCCTACAATTTGATAAACGAAAACCAAACGGAACTTGAGACAATTGTTTTCAGGAAAACTTCAATAAGTGAGGAAAAGTTTAATGTGAGGCACACAAGATAAAGTTCATACAGTTCTGTGCCTTACATAATGAGGATTTAAATGGTGCGAGTTAAAAGTACTGGCACCATTACAGGTATTAACCAACCATGTCGCTAACGCTGGCTGTAACCAAAAAAAAACTGACATCAAGACTAGGGATATGCCGGTATCAAATTTTCATGTTGCGATTAATTGCTAATGCTTTTATCTTGGTAAACGGTATTATCACGATATTGAAATTTAGTTGCAAAAAAAGTGTTGTCATAATACAGTATAACAGGTTTAATAACTTTTTTCTTCAAACAAAAATAACTGAACATTTAAATACAATAAAGCAATACACAAAAAAATTATAAAGTTAAACATTTTAAACAGATTAAAGTGCAAAAGAATTATAAAGACCAATAGGTATCACTTTACAATAAGATCTCATTAGTTAACCTTAGTTAATGCATTAACATTCACAGTGAGCAATAGCTACATTTGCTACAGAAGTTATTAATCTTTGTTAAAAAATACAACTCTTAGTTCATGTTAGCTCATTAAATAACACAGATGCAACTTTTGATTTTAACAATTACAAATAACAATAACAAACGTGTTATTAAATATTGGAATTACCTAAGATTAACGAATATTTAGAAGAATTATTCATTGGCAGTTTGTGTTAACTAATGAATTAACTAATGTCAACTAATGAAGCCCTAATGTAAAG
This sequence comes from Sinocyclocheilus anshuiensis, assembly GCF_001515605.1. NCBI lineage: Eukaryota > Metazoa > Chordata > Actinopteri > Cypriniformes > Cyprinidae > Sinocyclocheilus > Sinocyclocheilus anshuiensis. Next base: position 986,585 of record NW_015551101.1, on the reverse strand, counting down.
TGTGACCGAACAATAAAGAATCAAAACACTTTCAAACAATAGGACATGTTGTAGTCCAGAGTAAAATGTAACAAAGTTTGAAAATAAATAGCCTATTAAGTCTAAATATTTAAGTATTTGGTGCTGTGATGAACACCATAGCGAGTACAAAAATCTGAATGGCTGTTTAAACCATTTAAACATTTCAGAAACAGAAAGTAGCACAGCTGCTTTGTTTATGGGGTTTCCGGGGGTAACTGCATTTCAGCGTCATTTGCTGTCAGAGAGTGAAAGTGTGCTTTCATCCAGAGTGTCTCATGTGCTCCGCCATGCGCTTTTCATCCGTGCTTGTTTACATCAGAGTGCGCATGCAGCATACAGCGGTGTTGTGCATTTTAACCAGTTGATGGGAAAAGTATTCTTAAAATGCATTCAAAATTCAGAATAATTTGTAATAAATAATTATTCTCAGTATTTTGAAGTGCCCACGATAACAATATCGTGCATATTAATTATCGTGATATATCGCATTACCGAATACCGGCACATGTCTAATCAAGACAGAGGGAATGTGGAAAAACCTACTGTGTCGGTGCACTGATAAGCAATGAATTTTCGCATCAAGGCAATGGCAGTTGCTCTCTCCTCTCCAATCTACAGAGAAACCGAAAGAATTAAACCCTGCACATACAGTAGCCTCATCACAACACCCATAGGCCACATGTTAGATAGTACTAACCTTACACTTAACGGTCCACAAATTAGGATCCCTGCAAGAGACAAATCTCTTAACACAAGCCCAGTGGTCTTTTCAGAAATACTTAATTTAGTATGTTTAATCAGCAATAAATTGTTCTTTTTTTTCATACTTGACCCCAGGAAGCAACTGTTGCTGGGTGATGTCATCAGAAAGTTCCTCAGAGCCACCATAGAAACTGAAGTAAACAGCAGAACAGGAATATTTAGAGAAGTTAACGCAGCAAAACCAGAATTCCTTTCATTTCAACATGCACGTGCTGAATTGAGTCACACACTTCGTAAAAGTAGCATACACTTTGAGTACAGGTGAACTCTGTTGACTTACTGCTCGCCACCCGAGGACTTGGCATATTTTCTCATGTAATACTCCCCCAGAGCTTCCTCACGTGAATCCCTAAAGAGAAAAACGGGTATTTAACATGACTTCCATAGTTCAGATTCAGTCATGTGAAAGTGTGAGCAGTGTAGCTGTCTCACCTCCAGAGATTCTGCAACCTCCTTGAACCGGAGTGATCCTCATCCAAAACTAAATCAAGACAGAGGGAATGTGGAAAAACCTACTGTGTCGGTGCACTGATAAGCAATGAATTTTCGCATCAAGGCAATGGCAGTTGCTCTCTCCTCTCCAATCTACAGAGAAACCGAAAGAATTAAACCCTGCACATACAGTAGCCTCATCACAACACCCATAGGCCACATGTTAGATAGTACTAACCTTACACTTAACGGTCCACAAATTAGGATCCCTGCAAGAGACAAATCTCTTAACACAAGCCCAGTGGTCTTTTCAGAAATACTTAATTTAGTATGTTTAATCAGCAATAAATTGTTCTTTTTTTTCATACTTGACCCCAGGAAGCAACTGTTGCTGGGTGATGTCATCAGAAAGTTCCTCAGAGCCACCATAGAAACTGAAGTAAACAGCAGAACAGGAATATTTAGAGAAGTTAACGCAGCAAAACCAGAATTCCTTTCATTTCAACATGCACGTGCTGAATTGAGTCACACACTTCGTAAAAGTAGCATACACTTTGAGTACAGGTGAACTCTGTTGACTTACTGCTCGCCACCCGAGGACTTGGCATATTTTCTCATGTAATACTCCCCCAGAGCTTCCTCACGTGAATCCCTAAAGAGAAAAACGGGTATTTAACATGACTTCCATAGTTCAGATTCAGTCATGTGAAAGTGTGAGCAGTGTAGCTGTCTCACCTCCAGAGATTCTGCAACCTCCTTGAACCGGAGTGATCCTCATCCAAAACTACATGGTCAATGTTGGACACTAACAGACGAAAACAGAATAAACAATTATATGACAAAAAATTTATACTGTGACTAGAAAAGAAAGCTAAAAAAATTGTCAGTAGCTACGTTTACATGCAGCGTAATAATCCGTTAATAATTTGACTAATAACCGATCGCTCAAACTGAATGATCTAATTAATTTCGATCCAGTGGTGCAGATCTTAATCCATTAAATAGAAGAACTGTTATCTAAACCTTTGATTCTTTGTAAACAATTATTTATTACACACTATTTTTTATATATGATGTGCAATTAAATGTAATAAAATATTGTTCAAATGTTTGAGGTCCATAAGATATTTTTTTTTTAAGTTCTTGAAAGAAGTCTCATGCTCACCAAGGCTGCATTCATTCGATCAAAAATACAGTAAAAACAACAATATTGTGAAACATTACTATAACTTATCATTTTCTATTTTTATATATTTCACAATGCAATTTATTTCTGTGGTTCTGGTAGCGTGCATTCTGAATCTGCAACCAGATGGTCTAAAAGCAGTGCATGTAAACACAGCTACTGAACACATGGTTGAATATCCATGCACACCAGAAGATTTAAGCACATACCTTCGGCCTCTTCTGCTCAAATCCAGAGTTGAGGGAGGAAGGGAGGAACATGAGCCATAATACAAAGTCATGTGCACACAGCATTTTCAGGCAAGGGCATAGACAGGACCAGGTAAACAGAAATAAAAAGGGAAATTACCAATGATGGGCAGGCTTACACATGTGGTATATTTTAAAGATGGAAACTACGTGATAATGATGTCATGTCACTGTTAGCGGATGCAATACAATAAGCACACTTGAATACTATCAAAAACAAGGAATTGGGTTTTGTTTTCTGTTCAAAGGAGCATTTTCAGGCAAATGACCATATTTGATTCCCTTTCAGAACTCAGTCAGTCCCGCCTATACAGTCCCCTGGCCCTGTTCAATGGATTGTGCATTTTAAAATGATAGGTCTTTATTAACTTTGACTTTACTCAACATATTTTGATGACGCAAAGAAGAAAAAGTGTATCGCTAAAAATGTATTTGCCATCCATGTTCCTTGTTTAGAAATATAAGCAAATTTAACATTAGCCAAACAACTTTAAACATCACAAACAAATGTTAGATGGGTGCTGATCATGGGTATGGATTTTAACGAATGAGAAACAATGATTTGAGAATCAGTTCAGTTAGACAGAAAAAAACAGAGCAGAGTAATCTGGAGTTGCTTTACCGTTAACTGAAGGAGGCATGCATAAGAAATAAAAAAAATCAATGAGGGCAAGAAATACATTCCAATAACTGGCATAATTTTATACAACATATTTAAGACACAGTCTGTTATTGGTATTTCATTTAAAATGCCTCCATTTCATAAAGTTATAAATATGATATAACGCATATAGGACTAAACATACAACACATACTGGTCACATAATATCAAAAGAAATCTTAACTCCACTTGCCAGAGTTTGAAGTATGCATACAGGGGACATCAATTGCATATAATATAAACATTAAATATATAATAACTTAAGATATTTTTTTTAAATGTAACAAACAAAACATTCACAATTCATTTAAAATAATAATAATATCTTACCTTTTTCTAAGATGTCTTCAGCACCATCCTCCCATGGATCTTCATCTTCATACTCATCGTCAACATCTAGTCAAAGATAGAATAAAATACACATTATAGCTTTTCAAATGACATCTATGCAAAATACGTTGCTTAATCTAAGAAATATGTTGGTAAGGGATTTTCTAACCGGCTTCATCCAAGATGAAGCCACCATGCCGAGGTTTTTTCCTGGGCCGGTCATCATCCTCTTCTTCCTCTTCATCATACTCCTCCTCATCCTCCAAATCTTCTCCCTCCTCCTCCTCAGCCTTGTCACTGCCAGCTACACTCCCCTGTTCCTCCTCCTCCTTAAAGATATGTGTTGAGTAAATTTTTTTTTAATGAACCATTTCAGATAAACAAAATATAGCATGGTTTTAGCTACCATAAAAAGCTATTTATCGACTATTTACTGACACGTTCGGGGAGGAGCTGGTTGTCTTACCTCATTCTCCTCCACCTCCTCAGCCTCGCTGCTCCTCTCGCTCGGATTATCAGAGAAATCGCTGTCATCGCTGTCAGACATCTCTTTGTTTTCTTCTGTGTTATCCAGACGGCAACACTACTGTACAAACCACATCAAATACATGTAAAACGCAAAGAATAGTAAACAATTACAAACAGATGCAAGATTCGTCCATGAACATAGCAGTTTACATGTTATTAGACTGAAACCAGCCATTTGACCAGACAGAAAAAAGAGACACGGCGAATGATGCGAGTCATAACGCAATTCGATTAAACAGTACACTGTATTTCTTTACTTGGGTATGCATAATACGACTTACGAGCTGAAAACTACAGGTAAACAACAACAGTCAATCTAGTTTGTTCCTACTTTAGGGTGATGTGCTTTGGCTAATGCTGCTAAATCCAGTCGACAAGGAATTAGCACACGAGCTAGCTAGCACACATCTTATTTCACAAATAACTCGTGGCTTAATTACCACGGTCACATCTTAGTTTATTACGAACATACCATACCGTTAAGTATGTCTTAAATTTACCATTAAAGAGCGGATAAAAAAAAAGTCTTCTTACCTTTAAACAGCTGTCTGGTTTTGCTTTAATCAGGTAGCAAAGGCCTTCTTCTTCTTTTTTTTAATTTTATTTTATTGGCGGTTGGCAAACCAACTTAAAGGTGCATCTACCGCCACCTACTGGACTGGAGTGTGGGCAGTACTTTGAAAGAAAGGACAAGGACAGAAAAAACTGTCCCCCCCAACCAAAATAAATATATATATATATATATATATTTTTTTTTTTCCCCTATATATTTCTATTAAATTCTTTCACTTATCCCAGTATTTTTCTAATAATTTATTAGGAAACTATACTTCCCTAGACATTGTTTTTCCTAGCAGATTTCCCACTGTCATGTTTTGTTTTCCAACTTGTGTTTCTAACTCCCTTCTTTCTTCTTCATACCTTTTACAATCTAATAAAATATGTTTTACTGTCTCTTGTGTGTTGCAGTGGTCGCAAAGACCAGTGGGGGGTTTTCCTATTCTCTGTAATGTAAAGTTCAAACAAGCATGACCTATACTAAGATGTGTAATTATATTTCCTTCCTTTGGATTCCTGCTCTGCCTAATACTATTTAAGCCTACTTGTTTTTGTATGTTATACAGATGTCGTCCAGTATCAGTTATGTCCCAGTATTCTTGCCATATTTTGTTTGTATGTCCCTTAATAATGGTTTTGATTTCTGTTCTACATAACGGTATTTGTATATCAACTGTTTCATGCTTTATTGCTCCTCTTGCCAGAATATCTACAATCTCATTTCCTTCCACCCCTACATGAGCAGGAACCCAAAGGAAGGAAACATCCAGCCCTTTATCATACAGTATTAAAAGCAAGTTGAATATCTGGTATATATCATATATGATAACTTGTCTACATGATGTTTTCCCAGACTGAATGCTATAGAGCAGATAAGCTGTCAGAAGCTATGATTACATTTTGATTCTGTTTATTTCCTTCCAACCATTGTAATGCCAATAAAATTGCTAAAAGCTCTACTGTGTACACCGATAAATGATCTGCTGTTCTTTTTTTAACTGCTATTTCATAATGCGAAATGGAGAAAGCAGCCCCAGTACGGCCTGTCTCTGGCTGCTTTGATCCATCTGTAAATATGAATAGTTTGTCTTGATAAAGGTTCATAGTCTTGAACTATTACCTTCTGTGGCATTATTTTAGATTTTTCTTTTAACATTTATTGAAGGCTTATATCTACAGATGGCTTTATGAATTTCCGAGGCAGTACAGTTGATAGTGCCACAATGGGGCTTACTTGGAGCTGGCTGAGGCTTGCGTTTTGTGCTTTTGCATTTCCTATCCATCCGAAACTGTAATAATTACTTTTACTATGTTCTGAACAATCTTGTAAGATGGCCTTTGTGGGATGTACTCCGCTATGCCCTTGTAGATTTATCCAATACGCCAGCATGATCTTGATCCTCCTAATACGTAAAGGCATCTCTCCTGTCTCAACTTGTAATGCAGATACTGGTGATGATTTAAACGCTCTAGTACAAATCCGAAGTGCCTGTGCCTGTTCCACATCAAGTTTTTTAAGGTTTGATTCTGATGCTGACATATATGCTAGGCAACCATAATCTAACGCTGCTCTTAAAAGAGCCTGATAGATGTTAATGAGCGATGCCCTGCTTGCTCCCCAGTCTTGCCCTGATAGACATCTTAAAACATTATTAATCTTTTTACATTTATTCCTAACCTTATCAATATGTTGACACCAGGTCAACTTCTCATCAAAAAATACTCCCAAGGATCTTACAACCTTACCCTGTTGAAGATCTTGCCCATATAGTTTAAGTAATACTGTTTAAGGACGTTTAGAAAAGCATATAACTTGTGATTTTGAGATTGAAAGTTTAAATCCCCATTTATTTGTCCACTGTTCTACATTCCTTATTGCATTTTGCATTTTCCTACTTAAATATTCTATATTCCGACCTCTAACCCAGAGTGCCCCATCATCTGCATAAAGTGACTTGCCTACGTTTCCTTCAACCTGATCAAATATGTCATTAATCATAATATTAAATAATATTGGACTACATACACTGCCTTGTGGGATACCATTTTCCACTGTATATCTATTTGAATATTCTGTGCCTACTTTAACTTCTATTGTTCTTCTATTCAGGAAATCTAATACCCAATTATACATCTTGCCACTTATTCCTAATTTATTAAGTTTAATAAGAAGTCCGTCCTTCCACAGCATATCATATGCCTTTTCAATATCAATAAATACAGCAATTACATTTTCTTTATTACTTTGAGCTTTCCTAATTACTGACTCTAGGCATAGTACAGAGTCCATTGTCCCCCTTCCCTTACGAAATCCAGATTGATGTGGTGATATAAGACCATTTTTTTCAATATAATAATCTAATCTATTTGTTACCATCCTTTCCATGGTCTTAATATTATTTCAAGTGTGACATCTTTCATATGGCCTAACATGCAATACCATATACCGTCTTTCCCTGGTGTGGTTTGTCGCGTGTTGGATATAGCTCTTTCCAAGGCAGCAAAGGCCAATGTTGTTTTCTTTCCTTAAACTTCCGTAAGCAATTGTAACGATTCAGTCCACTCCCCTCTTCTTATGCGAACCAAATGATAAGCGTTACGGAGATCCAATTTCGTGAAAAATGACGCCCCCTGCAAACGCTCGAAAGCCGACGACATCAACGGTAGAGGATAAGTATTCTTCACCGTTATGTCGTTCAACCCTCGATAGTCAATACAGGGGCGAAGAGAGCCGTCCTTCTTTTTCACGAAAAAGAAACCCACACCTGCTGGAGAAGAAGAGGGGCGGATGATCTTGTTAGAGAATCAGAAATATATATATCCGATGCGGCGGTAGAGTAGCAGCCCGAGACTTACTGAACACTCCCTTCAGGTCGAGGTACTCACATGGCACGTTAGACAGGTCAGCGTGATCATCCTGAAACACAGAACAAGACACAGGAGAACATGCGGACAACAAACAGGAAGCATGACAATATTCGCTCCAAGCCAAAACGGCATCCTTTCCCCAGTTTATGTGAGGATTATGGAGCACTAGCCAGGGATGCCCCAGAACCACAGGAGCAGCGGGAGTGTTGGTGAGAAGAAATTCAATGTTCTCCGAGTGTTGTCCAGAGGTGATTAGTCTTAACGAGACTTAACGAGGCGTGCGTGATGGAGGGTAAGGGCTGACCATTCAGCGCAACCACAGAAACGGGCTGAGAGAGCACCACCACGGGTATCTTGAGGCTGTGAGCGAGACTAATGTCTAAAAAATTACCCTCCGCTCCCGAGTCCACTAAAGCCTCACAATCATAAGTTAATGAGTGCATTCTCAGTCTCACCGGAAGATGAGTGGCTGAAAAAGAGGATTTGTTCAAAGTAATCCCACCCGTCAGTAACCTCTTACCTACTGGCGGGTGCTGGCTTTTACCGGACACTGCAGGGCGATGTGACCGGCGGCTCCACAATACAAGCACAGCCCCCTCTCCCTGCGTCTCTGCTTCTCCTGCTGCGAAAGACGGGACCTGCCCATCTGCATGGGCTCGGGATCTGGAAGAGAAAACACAGCCTCGCTAGTGATTGAGGGAAAGTGGCCCTGTGGAGTGATCGGCCGTCCCCGGAGTGTCTGCTGGCCCCGGCGCCGCAATCTGGTATCCACCCGAATGGTCAGATCTATGAGCTTATCCACGCCTGTGGGTAAATCCGACGAATAAATCTCGTCTTTAACGGAATCAGAAAGCCAATATAAAAACATGTCCCATTGCGCCTCTGAATTCCAACCACACTCCGCTGCCAAAGTGCGAAACTCAATAGAATAGTCAGTTACAGTGCGTTCCCCTTGATGCAGCTCCGCGAGAAGTCGCGCTGCCTCTCTGCCCGAAGCAGCGCTATCAAACACTTTCTTGAGTTCCTCAGAAAATGACTGGAATGAGCAACAGCAAGGAAGCCTCTGCTCCCACACGGTAGTTCCCCAGCTAGCTGCCCGTCCCAAGAGCATAGTTATAATGAAGGCCACCTTAGATTTCGGGTGGTTGCTGAGCTGAGGCGGTCTCCACCCTCAATTGATGAAACTGAGTAGTTAACTCTGAAACCTGAGAAACCAGGGCCTGGACAGCACGACCCGTAGCTATTACACCAAATACACAAAATAATGTTCTTTTTAGCAGCATCATATGACCCCTTTAAGAAGGCTACATAAGCAGCAAATTTTTTTTTTTGAAACCTGCTTTTAATGGCAGTTTTTTTTATATGTGTACTGTGCAGCATAAAAACAGAAGTGCACTATAATGATTGTACTCTTACTGTCAAGGTTTATGTTAATTTGGACTTTGTTTTCCTTTTGCACCGTTTCCCTTGTTGTATTGATTGTATTATTCTGTTCAGGTGTGCCTAGTTAATTATCCTTGTTTGGGCTGAGTAATTAAGTTCCTGTAGGTTCACACTAGCTGTGTCCCAAAGTTAAGTGCACACACTTTGAAGGGCACGGAAAGACACATAATGCAGAGCAACACTACTAATGAATGACGTACACTTACACATGACAAGACGCAAAAAGACCGCACGGACCCATGAACCGTGACAGTGATATGGCACTGCTGGCCTTCTTATGGTCCGGACAAAATAGATGTAAGCCTGAAGTGGCCCATATGTAAAACAACAAAAATGTGGGGCTCTGTAGGTAAAGATGCGGTGATGTGGCTGGCTAATGTATCTGGGCCAGTTTTGTCAAAGATATAGATTGTCTGGTCTTACGTCTACATGTCTTAAATGTTGCTGTGCTACATTGTGTTTGGATTTACTCTGGTCGGATTTACCCTTATTGGATTAAAGACTTATGATATATAACCTTACATCTTTGTCGTGGGCTCTTTAACACAGTGCAGAGAACACAATAACAGTTTTTAAAAGTATTGGATTGTGTCTTTGAATATTTATCTGTGACATTTTAATTGCTGCTTGTGCAAAACTTGGGTCAGGATGATTTTATCAAGTAGGACACATTTCTGGTGTCCTTATTTGAACATTTATTGAGGACATTTTTAAATTTCTCTTTACAATGTTGAGTATTGTTGATTCATAACTCACTTAAGGCTTAGTGTGGCCCAGATAATGTACATTTATGGTTTATTTTGTTCATTATTAGTTAAAATGTGGCTGTGTAGTGGCCTGCTTGTGGACCACTGCCAAAATGCCACCATTCCATGCAGCATGTGGGCCCCGTGAGGAATGTGGGGAAGACCAGGGTTTGAATAAAAATCAACTGTGACCCACATTAGGGCCAGTTTTGGTTGGTTTACATGCAGCAATGCTTGGGCTCACTTGAGGCCCAAATCTGGCAAACAGAACTGGACTGCCCAAATATCATTATTCCATGCAGTATGTGCCGGCACACAACCCACGCAAGGAAGATATATAAAAAAATATATATAAAGCAGCACACGGCACATGGCAGATGTGCCGACATGTGTCGTTGCACTCGTTGCACTCGCACCAATATGGCATGGTAAGCACTGGCTAATGTGGCTGTGAGCCTAAAGTGGCCCGCATATGATGCCATAACTGTGGCCCAGTTATCCTCAAACGTATCTGGGTCAGTTTTGGCAAAGATATGGCACGGTAAGCACTGGCTAATGTGCCTGTGAGCCTAAAGTTGCCCTTATATGATGCCGCAAATATGGACCGCATATAAAATGACAAATATTGCCCAAATAATTAATAACAATTTGGGCCACTTTTGGCAAATATACGGCACAGTGTGTAAGCCAAGTTGTCCCACATTTGACATGGCAAATATGCCCCATATATTATAAAACAGATGAGGACCACTTCTGGTTGTAACACTTGACAAGTGAGGCCACTTCTTGGATGTAACACTTGACACTGGCTAATTGAAATGGAAGCTTGAAATTGTAAATATGGCCTAATAGAATTTGGCTACTTTTAGTAGGATGCAACACACAACACGGTGAAGTCGTGGCCTAATGGTTAGAGAGTCGGACTTGTAACCCAATCCACACCGGTGCGGTGACTGACTGCCACACATACTCTTTCCGCGCTGGAGCCCTGCCGACTCACAACCCACGCAAGCTAGATAATTCCGCACACAGCTGCAATTCCAGGTGTTCAAACAGAGATGGCGACAAAGAGGCAAAACTTATGGAATGCAGCTTTAAGAAATAGCCCACATTTTTTATAAAAAAATAAATAAAACAGCTCATAAAAGTGTTGCCTTTTTATTGTAAACCATTATAAATGCAATAAAAGGTTTCAGCAGTTCAGGTTATATAAAACTTTTTTTTTGGAAGGAACGCCAAAGTCTAACGTTAACATGCCACTGAAATACCTGAAGGCTGTCAAATTCCTTTCATGTCATGAAGGAGAACAATGGTGTAATACATCCAAACATTTTCTAAACATCTAGCATTGTAAATGTATGCTGAACAGTTAAGCTTTTCTATTGATATACATTTAATGTAGTTTGATCATATGTTCTCTGCAAAGTTATAGACCAACTGCAAAGGTCAAACTGCAGTAAATTATTATTATTATTGTCCTGAAACATTTCATAGTACAGCAACCTTATAAAGTGTTGTTGGTGGACATGAATCATAGTGTATTTTTTGTAAGGGAAACAGGTCAATTTAGCTCAAAGGGAATCATTTAAGATTTTAAAGGGAATTTGGACAGAATCACTGTTTTACGGCTGATCACGGAGATGGCCAGCGATTCATTGAACGAGCCGTATAACATCAATTCTGCAATGGATATTTATATCCAAAATATAGTGAAAACACTATTAATTAGCACAGTAACAAGATCGGCAGTTTAAGACATTAACTTGTAAGCACAAAACACAAGATACTTCTCTTTTCAATATAAATAAGGCTTTATTGGATAAATCCAAGACATATAACTAATCTAACACATGAACGCATTCACACAAGTTGCAGAAAGAGAGAAAGTGAGGAAATTAGTTTTAGAGAATGAAAATGTGAAATCCCAAGTTTACAGCAATATGTGCAATTGCATAGAACGGAACAACCATCAATCACTTAATTAACCCTCGCATTGAGTTCCTCAATGAGGTTAAAATTTATATTAAATGCACCAGTTCAGCTAGAATCTGGAGGTACTTGCGTTCCTGTGTCCGGGGTTCCCTTTGTTGTCGTCCTTGCAGAACAGGGGGTTTCCCGCGGTAGCTGATTGGCTGGAAGTTCAGTCTTGGGA
>NW_015551101.1:968762-974306 GCF_001515605.1 Sinocyclocheilus anshuiensis | reverse complement strand
AATAATATGTTTAATTTATATAGCGCCTTTCCCAAGCTCAAGGACGCTCTACAAGGTACACGAAAGCAGCAAATACTGATTACAAAGAAACAATTTCATTGGACATTTGCCCAATTCAGTTACAAATAATGCAGTTGCATATAACACAGATTATGTAGTAAAGACAGAAATAGAAAACAAAACAGACAAATACACAATGTAAATTAGTGATGGTGTTGATTAAACAAATAAGTTTTAAGCTTTGATTTGAATTCACTGAAAGAGGTGACTTTTCTGAGTGCCAGGGGAAGTGAATTCCAAAGTTTGGGTACAGTAACAGAGAAGGACCTGCCGCCCATTGAAGATAAGCGGAACCTAGGTACACAAAGAAGTTCAGAATTAGAAGACCGGAGTGCGCGAGAAGGTATATAAGAAGAAAGTAGGTCGGAAAGATAGGAGGGAGCAAGACCTTTGAGTGCCTTAAAGGTGAGCAGAAGAATTTTGTATTGCACACGAATAGATACAGGCAACCAGTGAAGATTAAATAGAATAGGGGTGATGTGAGCAGATTTTTTTGTGGAAGTTAATAATCTGGCAGCAGAATTTTGAATGTACTGCAGACGAACGATGGAGTGAGCTGGTAAGCCAGAGAAAAGAGCATTACAATAGTCAAGGCGAGTGGTAATAAATGCATGCACTAATGATTCCGCATCTTTTCTACTGAGGAAAGGAAGAAGTTGCGCAATTCGACGTAGTTGAAAAAAAGCAGCTTTGGAGAGTTTGCTAATGTGGTCATCCAAGGTCAGTGATGGGTCTAGAATGATACCTAAGTTTCTAACAGTAGCCGATGGGAAAATAGAAATAGCGTCAAGGTCAAAGCTAGAAACATCAATTATGCGCACATTATCACATAGCTGAACTACAGATAATCACACAACGGCATTCAAGGTCATATAAAACATACCTCAGATGATGGTGTCTGAAAGAGCAGCCTAAATAAAACATGTCAAGACATTTGAAGACACTGATAATCAAAGGGTAAAAAACCCTACCAAAATCAAAGGACATGTTTGTCAATGTTGTAAGCAGAGCACAGTTATAGCAAATGGTTTTGGATAAGCTTTCATAAAGTGCATCAGATTGTTTTTTCTTAGCAGACTCTTTCCTTTCTAAAGTTACACAGCAGCGAGAGAGTATAACTTTATTTGCCAATATTGCAACAGTCATTAAATAGCCAATAATGTGTAACACTTATTTTTGTCAGTTAAATAACTTAACATGGCATGAAATAAAACATCAACATTGGTTCAATGAACTTGTCTTATCACATTTTTTTGGCCCCGGCTCATGACTTTGGTTCCTTTGACTAGTTAAATCTTCAGTTCAGATACATTATAATGAAGATGACAGTAATTATTCTGTTCAGTTGAATATACTACAGCAATTCTCAAACCAACTACTTGTATTATTAGCTACACAGCTATAATTTATAGGAAGTGATGGTCAACAAAAAGTGGTCATGGGTTTAGTTTGTTGTCAAAACAGACTATTGTAACAAATATTCCATAAAAGTCATTTATTTAAGAAAATATATATTTGCATGTTCATGTACAGATGGATACGTCCTGTAGGTACTGTAGCTTAGTATATGGTGTCTGTTTTGCCATTCAGAAACTTCTCCAGAACTGCTTCAGGAATCCACAGGAATCTGCTCCTTCAGATCATGTTTTTAATGTTTTTTTTTCCATAATGCTCTCTTAATGTCTCTTATTCTTCTCTGGAGCACAACGTTTTTCAGCATTCATCTGTTGTAAAACATTTAGTAAGGTTTCCAAAAACGTCTCCGCTCCTTCTTCTTGATAGAACTCACAGTCTGGACATGGCTTCATTTTGTCCTGCAACTTAATATGGTATTATGTAAGGTTAGTGCACAGTCTAGAAGATAAAGCATTCCAGAAGTAATGATAAAAAAGTTTCACAAAATCAGAAAATCAGATTCACAAAATCAGAAACAGCATTTTATTCCTTGTTCTTTTTAGTTCTATTATGTGTGCATGTGTGATTCTCATTAATACATATTTTAATTTAACTTACAGTGTCAAAGTAAGGAGCATTATTTTTAATAGTTGCTTCTTAGATTATTATGTTTTTTAGCTTAGCAACCTGCTAACATCAAACTGAAATCAACTGTGAGCAAAGTCTTATGTGGAGTTTAATTAAAGAGTGTTATTTTTGGGGAGTTAAGGAGTTGCTCACTATTAGCCTCGCTCAATTTCAGCAGTGTATCAGGTTGAAATTTGACAAGGTGTTGTTTATTTAATAGGTGTAAGTGCCTTATGACTATGGAACCACCTTCACTCACGTATCAGAGAAATTAAAGAAAGATGGCTATGCATTGAAGAAAAGTGAAGCCGCCAGTGTCCCAATAGGGCACTGAACCAGAATCTGCGCAGTATTGAGTGGAGCCGTGTCCGGCCCATAGGTCCCGCCTGTTCTGTTGTTTAGTAGGTACAACATTAACCTTCCACAGGATGGACGACCAGCCAACCAGCCATAACTTCTGACAACTTTTATTATCCTTCTCACAGTACATCAATATAGGTTCCACACATGCTATATGCATTATTATGTTACCAAACGGACCCTAATACTACATTATACATCAGGACACTACTAATACTACTACATGTGTTACAGTTCTCAATCATTTTTGTGAAGTCTTTACTGAGACCTGGCCACCAAACTGACTCTGCAATTTGTTATGCCAAGATGACCTTAATGCATTTTTTTCCAGTATCTCAGCTCAGAGTGACTTTGGAATGACAATCCTGATTCCATTCAATAACAGCCCATTTTGCACAGAAAAGTCTCCTGAGAATGACATGTAAGGCTGGAAAGTTTTGTCAATAGAGAATTTATCTGGCCAACCTTACACACAGTATTTCTTTAGCTGCTGGAGTATAGAATCATTGTCTTGGTGCTCTTGGATCTCTTGGTGCTCTTGCCAAGACCGAGTCAGCATACAGATCGATGTCTTCTTCGGAAAGCCCTTCTACTGTACTGTTTATGGGAGCTCTAGACAACACATCTGATGTTGCGATGCTTTTGCCAACCACATGTGATATGGTGTATGAAAACCTCAGAAGACACAGAATGCATGGAGGGAGTTCATCCAATTTCTTGGAGCTGAGCAGAGGAACTAGTGGTTTATGATCAGTTTCAATGTGGAAACTTTTCCCAATGAGAAACTCTGCAAACCTCTCAAAGGCCCTTCTCTATTTGTGCGTATCGCTGCTCCGTGTTACTGAGAGCCTTTGAAGCATACGCCACAGGTTTCCATATGTTTTCTGCTTGCTTCTGGAGGAGAACAGCACCCAGTCCATGTGAAGAGGCATCCGCAGGGACAACTGTATCATTGTTTGGATCATTCAGTGCCAAACCTGGGGGTGTTGTCAGTTTCTCTTTGATTTTGTTCAAAGGCCTCTTGCTGATGTGACCCCCAAACCCACAAATTGGACCTTCTCAGTAAGTCTCTGAGTGGCTGTGTTTTTGCCACTAAATGTGGTAAGAATTTACCAAGGTGGTTGACCATTCCCAAAAACCACCTCACTTCACTGACATTACCTAGTTGTTTCATTGCTTTAACTGCCTCCAGCTTGTCTGGGTTTGCACTCACCCCTGCCGCCTCAACGATCTGTCTGAGGAACTTGATTTTTGCCTTGAAAAACTCACATTTCTTGTTGAGTGTGACTCCTGCTTCCTGAAGTCTTGAGAGCACCCTTCGCAGCCTCTCGTCGTGTTCGCTCTGCGATCATCCATTTGACAAACAACACCTTCCAGTCCCTCAAGAATTCTGGACATGCTCTTTTGGACATGCTCTGGTGCAGAAGAGATTTCAAAGCATTGACGCTTATAACAATATCGGCCAAATGAAGTTATAAAGGTGGTGAACAAAGATGATTCCTTTGAAAGTGGAATCGGCCAAAAACCAGCATTGGCATCAAGCACTTTGGCTCCTGCAAGTTGTCCTAATGTGCTTTCTACAGAAGGGAGAGGGTGTTTTTCTCTCATAACTGATTTGTTCAGTTCAGTGAGATCTGTGTAAATTCTCACTTTACCTGCACTCTTTACCTGCACCCCAACCATGGGAGCACACCATTCAATTGGCTCCTCCACCTTTGAAATTACGCCCTGCTGTTCCATACACTTTAATTCTTCCTTCACCTTTGGTAAGAGAGGGAAGGAAATGCGTCTTGGTGTCAAGAGAGAGAATGGTTTTGCACAATGCTGTACTCACCCTCCATTTTGCCTAAGCCACTGAAGAGTTTTGGAAACTCCTTTTCCACTCTTTCTTTGGAGGTGTTCAAATTCTTACTTTACCTGTGCTCTTCGGCACCACAACCATGGGAGCATACCATTCTGTTGGCTCCTCCACCTTTGAAATTACGCCCTCCTGTTCCATTCACTTTAATTTGTCCTTCACCTTTGGTAAGAGACGAAGGGAAATGTGCCTTGGTGTTGAGAGAGAGAAAGGTTTTGTACCCGGCTTTAGCAATGCTGTACTCACCCTCCATTGTTGCCTAAGCCACTGAAGAGTTTTGGAAACTCCTTTTCCACTCTTTCTTTGGAGGGTAAGCTGACAACATCCAGCCTAGCTACCAGTTGAAGCACGGTGACTGCTGGCCTGTCCAACATAGGCATGCACAACCCGTCCACAACATAAATGTCTTGTTTTGTACATTTATTGTGCTTGCTGAGGGTGGCTGTGAAATTCTCTTTTACTTTCAGTGATGTTCCACCTGATCCCTGGAGGACTTTCCTAGGAGGTTTCAGTTTGTGAAACTGGCCCTGGGTGTACAGTGTCACAGGAACTGCTGTTACATCAGCCCCCGTGTCAATTTTGAACATTGTCTCGAAATTGTCCATTTTTATTTCAGTCATCCAGGGACTTCCTGCTACATCAGATGTCAGTGAACCAAGGAATGCGATATCCTATTTTGTATCCAAAGTCAGCGCTGCTATATTCACCTCATACACCTTCTTTGACTTACACACTCTAGCATAATGTCCCTTTTTATGACAATGATGACATATTAACTCTCTTGCGGGACATTGCTGCAGATTATGTCCTTTTGTGTCACCGCATCTTGTACACTGCGTCTGCTTTTTAAGTTTTTCTTGAGGTGTTTTCTTTGCCAGCTGTCCATATAGTGGCTTTGCATGTTTTGATTTCACATTACTGTACTGTTTAGTTTGCATACTATCCAGCTGTTCACTTGTAATTTCCACTTTAAAGTTTGACTTGAGCATTTCTTTTTTTTTCTTTTACTTGTTCAGTTATACAACAGCCTTCTCAAGTGTTAATTCAGGGTGAAGCTGTAACTGTTCTGGCAGTCTTTTTTCTGTTATACCCATGACGAGTCTATCTTTTACCATCTCATCTTGCCGATCTCTGTATCCACAGTGCTCGGCTAAACAATGCAGTGCCGTTATTAGAACAGCACGATAAATCGCACGTGATTGTCATGCGCATCTCGTCAGTAAAGCCGGTTCCATCTGAAAGCA
>NW_015551101.1:964080-968276 GCF_001515605.1 Sinocyclocheilus anshuiensis | reverse complement strand
ATCTGCAGTTAAAGTGATATTTCACCCAAAAATGAAAATTCTGTCAATAATTACTCATCCTCATGTCGATCCAAACCCGTAAGACCTTCGTTCATCTTTGGAACAGAAAAATCCAAAAGCTCTCTGATCCTCCATTGACAGCAAAGGTCCTACCACAGTCAAGGCACAGAAACGCAGTAAGGGCATTGGTAAAATGGTCCGTGTGACATCAGTGGTTCAACCATAATTTTACAAAGCTACGAGAATACATTTTGTGCGGAAAGAAAACAAAAATATTGACTTTATTCAACGATTTCTTCTCTTCTGGGACAGTCCTCCGCCATTATCGACACATTATCGACGCACTTCACCTTGTTCACAAGCAGAGGAAAGCAATGCGCATGCATCAATAATGGTGGAGGACTGTCCCAGAAGAGAAGAAATCGTTAAATAAAGTTATTTTTGTTTTCTTACTATTTTTCTGTGCCTTGATTGTGGTAGGACCCTTGCTGCCTATGCAGGTTCAGAAAGCTCTCGGATTTCATCAAAAATATCTTAATTTGTGTTCCTAAGATGAACGAAGGTCTTACGGGTATCATGAGGGCAAGTAATTATTGACAGAATTTTCATTTTTGGGTGAACTAACCCTTTAACATTGCTATATTCAACTCATATACATTCTTTGACTAACACACTCTAGAATAATGTCTGTGTTTATGACAGTGATGACATATTGCATCTTTTGAGGGGCATTGCTGCATCAGATTATGCCCTTTTGTGTCCCCACATCTTGTACACTGTATCCGCTTTTTAGGTTTTTCCTGAGGTGTTTTCTTTGCTAGCTGTCCATATAGTGGTTTTGCTTGTTTTGATTTCACAATACTGTACTGTTTAGTTTGCACACTATCCAGCTGTTTGTTCGTAATTTCATAATGCAGTGCCGTTACGAAGTGATCCATGGACTTGCCCACTTTTTGCTGCTGCTGATTAAATTTAGCCCTCTCAAAAATCATGTTTCTGCGAGCTACGACGTGATCGTTTAATCTGTTCTTTTCTACTTCATGGTCACTCGCCTCTTTAGGAATTAAATGCATGGAAGTTAGTATGTACTCGGCTTCCTCCCCATCGTGTAAATCA
Organism: Sinocyclocheilus anshuiensis; assembly: GCF_001515605.1. Taxonomy (NCBI): domain Eukaryota; kingdom Metazoa; phylum Chordata; class Actinopteri; order Cypriniformes; family Cyprinidae; genus Sinocyclocheilus; species Sinocyclocheilus anshuiensis. The sequence continues at coordinate 967,160 of NW_015551101.1, read as the reverse complement.
AGGCATTCACTTGATTTTAATCCGCCTGTGTCTCCAAGCCAGATGCAATACGAAATCTTTCGAAACGTTTTATCCATTTCAGCCAGTAATCCACTTTAAACGTAAATTTTTCTGGCGGAGAGAGTTGAAATTGATTCATGATGGTGCCGCTAACTTGTATCGTTAACTCCTCCCGCTGACGGAACGAAACGAAACGAAACTAAAACTAGCTTCAATTCAACTTCGCTAACTCACGTAAGAGCTTATCGCTCACTTTTTATACTTCTGACACCATGTTCTGTTGTTTAGTAGGTACAACATTAACCTGTCACAGGATGGACGATACGACAGCCAGCCATAACTTCTGACAACTTTTATTATCCTTCTCACAGTACCGTAACACACTACCGAATAGACCCTAATACTACACCACCCACACTCCCGCAGAGTCAATCGCAAGCACACGCCTCTGACCCTTTTTTAATTAGCCTGACTGCTCCAATTATTGTCTGCTGATTGCCGTACAAGAGGCTCATTAAAATAAGATAAATACAACTCCAGTGATTCTTTAGGGTCTTCATGATGTCTGCAAAATACCTTGGTTAAAATTTCTCAATGGTCATGTAAAACAACACCTTTTTTTGCATGTCTCTTTAAATGATAATGACCTACTGCTCACCCCAACCCTCTCTTCCGTTTTTTTTGTGTATTCAAAACTAATCCACTCCATCCTTAATATCTCTGATGTCGGGAGAAAATGAGAACTCTTATGTTTACGTTTACTTACATCCAACTGCAAAACACCCACATCGCTTACAAGACACTGTTGTTGCTACAGCTGCTCGAGCGTGGAGAAAATGGCGGGACAATCCGTCAGCGGTTGTGGCGGTTGCCATCAATAATTGAGATTGTTTAGGATTTTTGGGGATTAAAAAAAAGTGTGAATGGATTTTTATCATTGTAGGGTAGTTGTGTCCATACACCTGCTAAGACACATTTATATGCAAACACTATGTAAAAGTGAATTTTACATCCGATGTCCCCTTGAAAACTTTATTTTTTGGCTACAGGCTTTCTCAAGCCAACTTCAAACTTTGTTAACAAACTTATACAAACTATCCTTGAACTCTAGTCCATAGAAGTGTAATGCAAATAATTTCACTTCATCCATTAGTAAAAACAAAAACATGAGTAGTAAAAACATGAGCAGTAAATACATTTAAAATGGCTGCCTAGCATGCAAGCAGACCAGAGGCTTTAAAAACAAGACATGTGAAACTCATATTTCTGTATGCACTTACATGCCCTCTTGAGTGGACATTTTTTTTGTTATTTCTGTTGTTAAATACGTTTGTAATGCACCACACATTATAATTATGTCTGGGTGCAGGCCAGTTCTAACGATAGACTTTCTGTCTATTTTCTTTTTATTTTTAGCGTTTTTAATATTGTTCAATATGAGTCCTATGAAAACATCTTTTTAACGTAACTTTTAATGACAATTTTTCAATAACTGTTGAATAATCAAAAGAATAGTATTGCAATGTAACAATGTTTTTTTGAATTCATATATTTGAAACGTTTCCTTGTGGATCTGAGTCATTACAAGCTGTTACAAATATTTCTGTAAATACCATTATTTGATCATCCTAAATTTCTTGCAGATATTGAACTCACCTTATATGTCAGCGTCTTGAGGATCCTTGATAGTTGCCGAGACTGAGATTTGGCCACACTCTGGATTTCAACAAACAAAACATTCAGTTCCAATGCAAAGCACGTAAGCGTGGACCTGGAGCAGTTCTGCTAAAGGAGATGACAACAATTAATAGCCCATGACAGCGATGAGGCTTAAAGAATGCACAGACATTTCAGCAAAAACACATTGTTTATCTATGTAAAAATAAACTGTATATATATATATATATATACAGTGCCTTGCGAAAGTATTCAAACCCCTTACACCATAATGACAAAGCAAATAACAGGTTTTTAACATCTTTGCAAATTTATTAAAGATAAAAAACTTAAATGATTCCATTGCATTAGTATCTGTGACAGTTGAAATTTAGCTCAGGAGCATTCATTTTGCTTGTAAATGTTACCACACTTTGAGTGACGTTAACCTGCGGCAAATTCAATTGAATGGGTATGATTTGGAAACTTTACTTTACTTACTTAATAAAAGGTCTATTCTGGCAAAACTGAGCAACTGATGGAGAAGGGCTTTGATTAGAGTGGTGACCAAGAGGCTGATGGTCATTCTAGTTGAGCTCCATGATCATATATGCAGATGCGAGAAACCACACTGTAAAAAATTTACTGTAAAATTTACAGTAACTTACAACTTAACTTATCATTCTAGTTGAGCTCCATGATCATATATGCAGATGGGAGAAACCACACTGTAAAAAATTTACTGTAAAATTTACAGTAACTTACAACTTAACTTATCTCAAGTGAGATCTGTTAGTTTAATGTAGTTTTGTGGGTCACCATTGTGCTGGAGAGTAGATCCTGTGCTTCAGTCAATGATGAGCCACAAGCACTGATGCTCTGCTGCTTTATTTAAAGGTAGTAAATGTGGAGTTGATGGAGTGGTGATCTTTTTGTTAAGTGTTTCAGCACATACATGTGTGCTATAGCTGACGTTGAACTGCAACGATTTGAGTTAAACTCATGTTTTTAGTTGCTTTACTATTACACAATCAGCAGTGAAACATATTGACTCTAATTTCTTGTGCTCTTGTAATTTCACTCACATTCATAAACGTTTATAATTTTACAGTGATAGCTGTGAAAAACTATTTTACAGCATACAATAGTTTGCTGTATTTTTACAGTACAATTGTAATGATTGATTTACAGTACTTTTGTAAATTTACAGTCTTACTGGCAACCAAAATTGCCAGTAAGTTACTGTAAATTTTACAGCAATTTTTTTTACAGTGTACAGAAGGACAAACATCACTGCAACTGTTACGTATCCGGTCCATGAACTTCCGTCTGCTAGCCACCAGAGGTCAACCTTTCCATTTTCATTGACTCTCGCACTACACACTGTTGCACATCACCCCGGACTACATATCCCATCATTCATT
>NW_015551101.1:962984-963405 GCF_001515605.1 Sinocyclocheilus anshuiensis | reverse complement strand
ATGAGTCCAGTCAAGTCACAGCTGATCTCCCTGAGTTCAGTCAAGTCACGGTTGATAATCAGGAGTCAGGTCAAGTCACAGTTCATTTTTATGAGTCTAGTCACGTCACAACAGATCTTCCTGAGTCGAGTCTAGTCACAGTTGATCGTCATTGTGTTTCTGACCTCCTCTGCTTTTAATAAAGCTTGCACATGGATCCGCACGTCTCACGTCTTGTCAGCCCCGTAACAGCAACCCTCCACCGATCTGGGCTTTATGGCGGTGTGGCCAGACTCAATGCTCTCCTCAGAGAAGACACATGAAAACACACTTGGAATTTGCAAAACAGCACCTAAAGGACCCTTAGACTCTGAGAAACAAGATTCTCTGGTCTGATGAACCTCAGTTCTAAGCATCATGTTTGAAGGAAACCAGCTCTGCT
>NW_015551101.1:959258-960120 GCF_001515605.1 Sinocyclocheilus anshuiensis | reverse complement strand
GTCCATGAACTTCCGTCTGCTAGCCATCAGAGGTCACCCTTTCCATTTTCATTGACTCTCGCACTACACACTGTTGCCGGACTACACGGACTACATATCCCATCATTCATTACACTGATTGCACACAGCACTGATTGCACACAGCTCACTCACTCACCTCACTCACTATTTAACACTCAATCTGACTCCTATCAAACTGCCGAGTATTGTATGCGCTTATCGCCAGCAGTGATAGCTACTTTACAGAGCCCTCGTTAGTTTCCCAGTCCTAGCCTAGTCTTGCCCTGTCTGTTTTCTTGGTTTCTGATCTTTGCCTGTTTTCCTGGATTTATCCCTCTAGTCTCGCCCTTTTGATTCTGTTCGCCGATCGTTGACCTACGCTAGCCCTAGGATTATTCTTGTGTCTTGCCTGCCATATATATACATGTTTGCCACTGTTCGATCCAATCTACAGAAGGACAAACATCACTGCAACACTCCACCGATCTGGGCTTTATGTCGGTGTGGCCAGACTCAATCCTCTCCTCAGTGAATACACATGAAAACACACTTGGAATTTGCAAAAAAGCACCTAAAGGACCCTTAGACTGTGAGAAACAAGATTCTCTGGTTTGATGAACCTCAATTCCAAGCATAATGTTTGAAGGAAACCAGCTCTGCTCATCACCTGCAGATTACCATCCCAAAAGTAAAGTGTGCTGGTAGCAGCTTCATGCTGTGGGGCTGTTTTTCAGCGGCAGGGACTGAGGGACTCGTCAGAGTAGAAGACAAGCTCAATGCACCAAAATATAGTGATAGCCTTAATGAAAACCCAGTCCAGAGCATTCAGAACCTCAGACTGGGCAGAAGGTTCTCCTTCCAA
>NW_015551101.1:928104-959077 GCF_001515605.1 Sinocyclocheilus anshuiensis | reverse complement strand
CATCCAACCTGACAGAGCTTGAGAGGTGAAGAGGTGAGGAGAAGAATGGCAGATAATTGCCAAATGATGATGATCAAAGCTTGTCGCATCATACACAAAAAGATTTGAGGCTGTAAAGGTGCTTCAGCTAAGTACTGAGTTAAGGGTTTGAATACTTATGCAATGCAATTATTTGATTTTATTTTTTTTTTTAATGAATTTACAAAGTTGCGACAGTTCTGTTTTTGCTTTGCCATTATGGTGTATGGAGTGTAGATTGATGTGGAAAAAAAGTAATTTAAAGCAGTTTAACATAAGGATGCAACATAACAAAACATGAAAAAAATTAAGGGGTTTGAATACTTTCGCAAGGCACTGTATATATATATAGGTAACACTTTATAATAACTTTCATGAATAAATCATTAACAAACATTATATAATGCTTAATGGATCATTAGTTCATATATATTCAAAGAGTTAGAAACGTGAGATAATGTGCTTGTTAATGTTTGCTAATAAACTTATTAAACATTAGATAATGTTCAAACAAATCTTTATTTCATGCAAGTTAAAATGCTTACAAATGTCATTAAACTTTCAATTTATTGAAAATCTACAAATGATTTTAACAGATGTTATTCAATGATTAATAGCTTGTGTTAATGTACAACACTTTTGCTGCTGTTGAGGTGTGAGTTAGGGACAGGTTTGGTGGTACGGGTTCTAGCTATGTGAATATATATATTAACTAATGATCTGTTAAGCATTATATAATGTTTGTTAATGATTTATAAATGAAAGTTATTATAAAGTGTTACACAGATTTACAAACAACTACAAAGGTGGTTGTGACTGCGCTTGTGAAAATGTGATTTCATGTGTTTTTTCATGTTCTGTCTACAAAAAAAAAAAAAAGATTTGAATATGCAAAAAAGTTATATGACAGTGACAGTGGTGCATTTACATTAGATTATTGATCGGATTTTGTGATTTCAATTACTGTATTTATGACAGAAACTTTCACTATTTAGGATCAGGCCTCTATGAATAAACTCTAAAATAATAAATTATGTCTTAAGTCGCTGGGGTATATTTGTAGCAATAGCCAACAATACATTGTATGGGTCAAAATTATCGATTTTTCTTTTATGCCAAAAATCATTAGGGTATTAAGTAAAGATCATGTTCCATGAAGTTATTTTGCAAATTTCATACTGTAAATATATCAAAACTTAATTTTTGATTAGTAATATGCATTGCTAAGGACTTTATTTGGACAACTTTAAAGGCGATTTTCTCAATTCATACATCAGAAATATGCAAAAAATGCTGCTGGGGTATAAAGTCGGTGCTCTTTGGATGCAGGATTTCTAAATTCATCAAAAAAACACAAATCACTCCAAGGCACTCAAAATTATAGTGAAAAAATTAAAAAGCCTTTATTCACATGGCTTTACATTTAAAGCAACACACAAGTGCACCGACGCACAGGGGAGAAGATAGGATAAAAAGGTTACAACAGAGAGAGTCTTTCTGGATATAGGCAACTAATTTTCCAGGTTTAAATGGAGAATTGGATTTTTTCCCCCTTTTTTAATACTTTATTGTGTTTTTTTGTATCTATGTTGTACTTTATGATATTATATTGAGATTTATGTATTTTATGTATGTTCTCTCTTCTTCTGTTTTGTTAATCTAAATAAAAATAATTTGAATTTATTGGGTACAATTATATTTACGAAAAAGAATTCTCTGTGTGATGCTTTGGAATTTAATCAGGTGACTATGTCATGTGACAAACTGATTGTTTAAATGGACTCTGAGTGTGTTTGTAGTTTGACACCCTGATAGCTGCAACATGTCTGTGCACTTGTGTGTTGCTTTTAATGTAAAGCCATGTGAATAAAGGATTTTTAATTTTTTCACTATAATTTCGAGTGCCATGGAGTGATTTGTTTTTTGGCGATTTTCTCAATATTTTGATTTTTTTAACCCCCTCAGATTCCAGATTTTCAAATAGTTGTATCTAGGCCAAATATTGTCCTATCATAACAAACCATGCATCAATAGAAATCTTATTTATTCGGCTTTCAGATAATGTATAAATCTCAATTTCAAAAAATGGACCCTTATGACTGGTTTTGTGGTCCATGGTCACATATATATGCAGAAAAAGCTATGGGAGCCTTTACTAGCTCAAGAGAGCAGTGGTTAGAGATGGGAGAAGAAATATGTACTAAAGAAATTGTGCATACTTCTTTAATCTTGAAAAAAGAAGTGGAGTTAAACGTGAAAAGAAATCTCTGTAGTGTAATAGGTTGACTTCAGAGCTTTTAAAAAAAATGTGACCCTTTATCTAAATTTTCTTGGCAGTTTATGAAAATTAATTTGTTGGATGCCTTCCACCATCAATGAGAGAGGATATTATTACTCTAGTACTTAAATCCCAAAAAGCTACTCTTTTTATTCATAACTTGCACCCAATCACATTATTAAATAATGACTATAGAATTTTGTCATCTGTCCTGCCAAAACGACTTAAATGGCCTTGATGACTTGATTGATGAGTGCCAGTCCCTGACTAAGCCATGTTTAAAATATTAAATAGCTGCTACTCTTTTAATCGTACACTCATGAATTAAATACGGAAAAAACACTTTCTGTGATATACTTTTTTTTTTTTTTTTTTTTTTTTTTTTTTTTTTTTTTTTTTTTTTTTTTTTTTTTTTTTTTTGCAAATTATATTATATTAATTTTATCATAACAATGTGATAAATATGACATCTGTGCTTTCTCACTCTGAAACGCACAGGCCTGTATGTAGATAATAACAACGAATTACACAACACAATCTTCAAATGGTGCTGACACTAATGTTAGAAGCTTTCTGAAATGCATCATCGAATGAGTGCAAGAAAGTATACCAGTTACAACCGGGTGTAAACGAAAGGTCAACAAACGACTAAACAAAGCACAAAAATATCCCAGCTGTTCTTCACAAAAATCTACCAACATCACTGCCTACAATATTATTCAGCAAACATTTAGCCTTCATATTAATGCAATTTATCAAAAGCACTTTATCTTGCCTCCAGTTTTAAAGCAATTCAATTAAATCGTTCAGTTATCCGAATGAGTAAATAATACATTATTATCAAAGGCCAAAGATTCAATCGCCCCTTCAGGCAAATGATTTTTGGCAGCATATTCAAATAGTATACTGATAACTAAAGATTGCGAGTAAAATCACATACCTCATAATCTGCTAGAGTTGGTGTGTACAGCATGCTATCATTTTTCTGTTACAAGAGAAACCACATCTTAAACATAACAAACTAGACAGATTTTTAAAAAAGTAAAAAACAGTACTAAATCATATGGTACCACTTGGCTCAGCTCCCTTGCGATTCTTTTCACCATCTCCACACTCTCTTTGCTGCATACTGGTTGACACTTGATCTGTCTTGTCAACACGATCAGCAGATACAGAAATAATGAAGTAAAACGCATGGAATAGTGGAGTAAATCTGTCCTCATATCAAATATCCAGTTCTCCCTCACCAACACATCTGTCATCAGGCCTAGGAAGAGATGGGGCGATTTGAGAGGTTACATTTCCCCCTCCTTAGGGTTTGGCTTTTATTTGTAGATAGCCTGCCCTACACAATAAAGAGCACATGGCTGAAGATACGTTCTGCCTGTAATCTAAAAAAAACAAGCAAGGGGAGAAACAAATACAGATTAAGAGAATCAACACGAACATGCCTTGAGCATGCAACAATATTTTATTTATATTATCATTTACGTAGGGCTATTCTGATCTAGGCTATTTCCAATTATATTAATTTAATAGGCCTAGTAAAAACTAGTTCATAAAACACTGACTTAATAGACACTAAGAGACATTGTTAAAACTGCAGCACAGACCTACCTCATCAAACATTTCTGGAGAGAATATGTTCTGTCCTTAGACAGAACTGCACATTCACGCCTAATCATTATGCAGAATAGGTCAGTTGGTTTTCATCTGCCACAACTCCAAGGCAAACCAGTACAATAATAAAACGCTGAGATCCGAGTCTCCTTCCACTTCCAGCTGAAATGACTTTACATGAATAGGCTAACTGTATCCGTCTCCATGCGTAGTAGAACATCGACCGAGTGAGTGGAGTTCAGTCGTGTATCTTTTATACTGCCTCGTGATTGTGCTGGACTCTGATGCCCTCATGAGTCATAGAAACAACTGCGCTGGAGGAGCTACCCGAAACTGAAAGTACGCTACGTTGACTTGAGAAGTGTAATGTTTAATAAATGTATAGACGATGTAGTTTTAATGTATGTGGTTCTTATAAAAACGCAATTAAATACGTCAATAATTAACGCACTAACAGGAGTGAAATCCTGTCTAGAGAACAGTTTAATACTGCGATCGTCCTCTTAAAACTGTAAACCGATTACTGATGCACTAAAACGTAATATGGTTCCCCTTTGCTAAATAGGCTAGTCTGTTAGCTGACACTATTTAACACTAATGCAACTTTATCTATACTGTACATGTTTATTTATTTGTCTGTAAATGCAGTTCTCGGATTTTCCAGTTTGACATTATGCTATGAACTACTTCCTTTTACCTAGCATTTAGAAAAATTTGACATTCTTTTTCGTCGGGCCCTATGCTTTTTTTTCTTCAGGCCCCTCCTTTTAGACACACCCATACAAAATCTACAATGATATCACAGCAAAAGTAATACAATGGCTCAATCAGAATGACACTATGCTGGTTTTATTTAGGTACAAATAACAGAACACATTTTCCATACAGTGTGAAAATCATGGATTTTTTTTTTTTGACAGTAAGTACAGAGAGCAGGTGTGAACATTTGTTTTCTTTGCACCATCTCTAGCAGGCAGGTGTGTGAAGCATAAAGGCCTTAGGTAAAACAATCTGAGATATAGGTTCAGATGGCTTAAGCATTCATTGATTGTGACAATCTCCTTTAGAAATCAACAATGTATTACATTAAAAATACACTAAAAATTAAAACAAAATCAAGAGTCCATTTGATCAGCATTACCTTGTCTTAGTCCACACCAGAATACTTTTCTTGGGCGTGATGGAATGCTTTTTCATTGTGTACAGCAAACATTTTCATCAATGCAAAATATCAGATCAGATGTTTTGATGTTTGTATTAACAATCAAAGCAGCGATTCATGTTCCCTTGTTTTCAAATGTATTATTAACCAAATCCATATAGAACACTGGCAATAAAAATTTATTTTAACATACACGAGAATGTTTTGTCTGAAACACACTGTTTTCCAGACACGTCTGGACCACATTAGAGAAAAATGTGCAAAACAAAGAAACAAGAGTTAAGTGCCAGAAAACAACTACTTCATAAATAAGTTCCTTTATATATCACAGCCAACTGAAAGCCTTTAATGACACAGGCTTTAGTTCTATTACATATAATAAATTTGCATATGACAGTCTTAAAAGCAATAAAATAAACACTGCCAAATATAGCAAAGCAGTTTTTTACTGATGTTTTACTGGTATCCTGGCCAGAAAGTAGGGTTGAGAATAAAAAAAAACAAAAAAAAATCACTGACCATAGCATAAACTGGCTGACACCCGTATTTTATAGTCCATTATTTTTTTTTGTCTGTGTGGAGTGGACATGGATCTCTAAGCTGACTCCTCTGCTACATGCTAAAGTGCCAGATAAAGTGTCTTTGAAGAACGAGGCACCATACCAGACCCCAGGAGCACACCACTCAAAGCCTTTTGCAGTTCTGCATTGAGAAGTTGCAGCTATTGATGCTGACCCTTCTCCTGCTCTGGCTGTCTGCTACAGGGGACAGTGTCTGAGTCAGGCTGACTTGTGCATTGCTAAAAGTCGCTATCCTCCCACTCCCGGCAATCTGCAAGTTGACAGTGGTGGCATAACTGGTTTTTAATGTTGTTTTGGACCCTTGATTAGGAATACTTTCTTCTGTTTTGCCTTCGATTGGGCACTGAATGGGACTCTCTCTCAAATTTGGGTTAGCTGGAGCGACATAGGGACAGATCAGGGTGCTCCGACAAGTCGATTCTGCAACCTCTATGTCATCTTGCTCTGTCTCGGTGCAGGACAAAGCAACAGTTTCAGTACTGGGCTCTGTGTTGTATTTAGTCAACATATCATGTACATCCGGCCAGGCGATGCTTGTGAAATGTTTTCCGCTAAGAGTGGTCCTTTCAGTTGTTAGTCTAACGGGTGAAAGAGGGCCAGGACTGATAGAAGATGGGCTGCCACTGTATGAACCCCCATGAGGACTTATTAACCCCAATTCTGAACCCACTGACCATCGTCCACTTTCTGCCCAAGACCTGCGTTCGTGTCTAGTTGGACTGGGTGGTCTATCCCCTAGAGCAACAAAGGGCAAACTGGCTCCTCGTAGCCTCCTCTGGCTCTGAGAGTTGGTTGCTGAATATGAAGACGTTCCCATTGGGGTAGGAGAGATGATTCTGGTGCCTCTTTGTGTAGAGTTTGTTTCCACTTTTGTTGGAGAATATGCATTTGTTAATGAGGGATTCCTTGGCTGCGGATTAGCAAAACCCCATACACTTGCAGGAATGCCAATAGGGGGTGGAGAGGTGATTCTGGGGCTCTCACAAGGGGATAATGAACAAGCTGATGTTGATCTTGAGATCTCCAAAGATAGAAGGGTAAAAAAGCCACCTTGCCTGGGGGCTCTGGGATTTGGTGGCTTTGTTACCAGATGACTGGAGTGGATTGGAGCAGGTGGAGGGGAGCAGATTCGGGTGACTGGAGATGGGCAAATAGAAGGGGAGTGAACACGGGAGCTAGGCTCAGAGGATGGAAAGGGACGAGCAACCCTATTGTGCAAGGTTGTTCTTTGAGGATCATGGAAATGAGGGAGTTCACCCGTATTTGAGGGTGCTGCTTTTTTATGGTTAGTGGCCCAGCCGTTATTACTTAAACTGTTGTTATTGTTATTATTACCATTTAAACTGGTGTAAGAAGGCTGTAAAAGAGCTGCAGTGCTTATGCTGTTAGGAGATGGAGCTGAATGGAGGCTAACTGGAGGTGCAGGGGATATTGAGTGTTGACTACGGTAAGGAGGAGGGATTTGAACTGTTGCTGGACTAGATCGAAGACTGTTCGATCTCACTGGGGATGGACAAGACCTTAGGGGTTGACTCCCTACCCCGGTGCTGGATGTATTCCTAAAACCTGACTCTGCACTTGAGTCGAAGGTGATGGGTTTGGGTGATGGTGACCTTAACCTTACAGAAGATGTGGGCAGAGGAGAAGAGCTTACAGATGGGGAAGCAGTCTGAAGATGTGCACCTGTCTTGGCCATGGTTTGGGAAATTGTCTGACTGATACAAGAGGCAGCAAGAGACTTTGTAAGAGCTGAGTCCGTTGAGGACAATCTGGAGTTCTGGGCACTTCTAATTGGAGAGGGTGACCGCATTCGCAGGTTTGGGCTAAAGGCAGACGGTGGTTTTGCATCTAATGGACGTCCACAACCAAAAGGAATGTCTGAAGGCTTATCATTAGGAGCCCGAGAAAAAGATTGTCTGGGAGTAGAAAGGCCAGAAGCTGAAGCATCCTGAATCTGTTCCTCAGTCTGCAATGAAGTATGTGGCACTCTAAAAGGCAAGATAAGATAGATTAAAATGAAATCAAATACTTACACTGCTGTAATATAAACTACAACTCATAACTTAAATATCAATTGGATACACCCTATTACTACAGCTTGGTTTGTGACATGCTTAGCAGACTACCTCTGAGTGGCTGGAGATGATGGATTCCAATTGGTGAAGGGACTTCTCTTTCCTGTGGCGGAGGGTAGATTGGAAGGTCTTTGGCTAGTAAACCTTGGAAGCTCATCCAAAGGAGGTCCACCTACAGGGGGTGTACAGGGTGGGCTCAAAGTCTTTGAATTATTGCTTAGGTCTTCTTTGGATTTAACATCCAGTGGACTACATTTGCTGCATGAACCAAGCAGAGGCATCAGTTGTGTAGGGCTTGTTGTAACCTCCTGGGCTACAGGGTACGAAAGCTCTGATCCTTCAGAGATAACTACAGTGTTTAGAACACAGGGTGCTGGCTGTAATGGGGGACATGCTCCAACTTCGCTAACAGTGGACACGACAGGTGTTACTTCCTTCATGCTAGTGGTTTCAATATCAGCTCGGTCCTGCTTGGAATTCATATGTCCTGTATGTATTTCATCTTGTTTATCATCTATGGACAATATGCTTTTACAGTGCTGTACAGTTAAGCCCCTTTTCTCCTCTACACTGTGAGTCTCTTCTTCTAAATGTTTAATGATTACTGGGTCAGTAAAAAGTTCACTAACTGGAACAGAATTGCTCACAAAAGCCAGGTTCTCCTCTTGCAATATCGGTCCTTCTTCAGTCCTATTTATTGCAGTGGATTTGCCTACAGCATATAAATGATTCTCCGGAACAGACTGTAGTACATTGTCAGCATGCTCGTCCAATGGAAATCCGGCTAGTTTGGATGGCACTTCTGGCTCAGCTTGGATTTGAGTTCCAGCGCAAGTTGACAAGGATTGATCTCCTTCATGTAGTTTAGACTCACATTTTCCTAAGGAGCTTTCTCTATGATCTGATATCACAGAAATCTGTGATTCCACAACAGTTGTTAATATTTGAACTGAAGTAGCAGAGGATTCAGCAGATGAAAAATACAGTGAATTAGATACATTTGTAGAGATCTCATCTGGGGGCCCAATGAGATTACAATCATTTTCTTGGTGATATGTTGTAGACAACTTCTCCCTTAAAATGATGTGACCAAAAGGTTCAGGAGGTGTTGATACTGAAGATTCTTCTGCAACAAAACAATAGGCAACATTTTAAAATAATGAGTAGAATAATATCACACAAGATCATAATTGAATTATATATGGATTATGAACTCACCCGTGGGCTGATTTAGGATCCTTATATCCCCCTGGTGTAGCTGTACTTGCCGAGACTTGGGTGAAGTGCTCCCTTTTCCCTCCACTGACCATGCTGCCCTACTCACTCGTGTTTTCTTCTGGTGTAGTGGTACTTTCATGCTGCTTGCTTTTGCTGTGTACATGCGTGCAAGCATTTGCACTTTATTAAGAATCTTTTCTGAGTTTTCTACCAAGCATTGATTGACTGGTCCACCATCAAAAAAAACTAAATCTGGTACCTCTTCCATTCCTTCATAAAGGGTACGACTACACGTTACCACCTTGCCATGACGAGACCATCGGCCAACTTTAATCTGACTGGGAAGGCTATCCAGGTTTCCATGAGAGGACATGCTAGCTCTTGTTCTACTTCCATATTGAAGAGATGTATCCGCTGTCTCTTTCGTCTGCAGATTAGATGTGTCTGAAGTGTCTGGATCGCATTGTGAATGATCATGTTTACGCTGCACCTGGGTTGTTGTGCAATTTAGGAATGTCTTGTTTTCCTCAGAAGCAACTGTATCTTCACCATGGCTCTTTTCCTTTGAGAAAGGGACTTTCAGAGATTCTTGGCCAGTTCTTTCTTTCTCCTTCCAGAGTTCCATACAGGGACTGAACTCACAAATATCTTCATCCTTTTTATCTGCAGTCTTGTTGTTTAATAATTCTTTTTGTTCTTGGATAACATCTGAATGTGCAAGAGAAATGGCTGTATCAGCAGATTCCTCATGGTTGAAATTCTGGTCAACTTGGTCTGATGTTGGGAGTAATGAAGATGCTGCGTCAGTTTCAACACAGTCTGAGCGGCTACTCCCAGGCTCAAGTAGACTGTCTTGGCGAACACAAACATTGAATCGAGACACCGAATCTTTCACTAATCCAGCAGGAATATGAGAGAAGCTGTTTCTTCGGGCTGTCTGACCCTCCTCGACACCTGCCTCCGCTGCCTCATAATAGCTGCGTATCTTCTCAATAATTTGCTTGTCACTTTTGGTTAGTTTTTGCTCAGGTTCTGCTTTGGGGACAAGAGAGCTGTCAGTTGCTTTTAATGCAGTAGCAATGTGAGCACAAGCTGACTTAGCCACACATGCTGTGTCATCAGTGGTTTTGTCCAAATTGTCAGATAAATGAGGTTCTGCACTTTCACTAACAGAGTCCTCGGTGTCTTTTTCCCCCTTTTCACCTGTGACCTTCACCATTTCTGGTTTTGATAGTTCACTATGACTGGGCTCTGGTAATGTCAACTCTCCTGATTGATTCACTTCTTTGGAGGTGTGCAGTAGTGATGATGATTTCTCATGCTCCTCTGCTGGAGCAACATTCGCTTCACAGGATGGATGGCTGTCCTCTTCTTTGTCTGACCCATCTACCAGCATTTCTTCTGGTTCTGATCTTTCGGTATCATTGGTCTGATATTTATTTTCATCCACCTCAGCTATTAGTGGTTTGGATTCATCTAGCTGCTGTGGCTCTGATGGCTGGACTTCCGGGGACTCTGGAGTCAACTGGCACAGTGGAAAACAAAAAATGACAAAACGCCATTTTCTTATAACTAGAAGCTTACATTAACAGCATTTTTACTACAAAGTCACTGATGTCAATGTGTATACCAATAGCAATGAAGCATTGTGTTGAGTTACTACAGCAATTACGGTCTTGGCATATTGTTTTAGGTGTCAAAATGTGCTATATGTACCACTTCAGATGTTAACTCCGCCATGCCTTGTCGAGCACGGCTCTCATTAATGAACTGCATGATTTCCTCAGTAATGGACAGTGTTGGTGGTGGAGCGAGTGGGGTCATGTCATCCTCGTCCTGACATAAAGTCAGATCATCACGGCCAGATTCAACTTCAATGACAGAGGATGCCAGAGTGCTGGTACTGCCTGATGAGCCCATGCTATCAGCCTGTGGGCACAACTCCCCTTCACTGCCAGCCTGAAAACCCATTAAATTGACAGAAGCATAGATATACAAAAATTTAAATCATGTAATTTTGGACCTTAGAACATTTTATCACAGCTGTGATACCAAAAGTATAAACAAAACCTATTGTTACAAGGTTGCATTACGTTGCAAAAATGATAGAATTAAGGCTGTATGTTATATAAATGTTTAATGTAAGAAAGTGAAATCCTCTCACACCTTTAAAGAACCTGGATTCCATGAACAGTGAAGCCATGGCAGATCAGAAAGAGAAAGATAGAAATGAAATGAAAAACTTTTTTCCTTTTTTATAGACCATTCCATTCTTAAAATCAATATCTCTGTTCCAATTGTTTACTTTTTCACATTCACTTTCAAGAAATATCATCACTGATCAAAGAACAAAAAGATAACAGAATTATAGAAAGTGAAAGAACTAAAGTCTACACTCACCACTTTGCTGGAACGCAACTTCAATATCTTTGGCAGGTGCTTGAGGCATATAAAGATTAGATTTTAGACTTTAAACTTTAGAAACTTTACAACTTTACAAGAATTTTAATTTGGTGCCAGCATCAATATGACTTAAACAACACTAAATAAATAAATAATAAACCTATAAAACAAATACAATAAAAAATATTGAAATATACTGAAATATTGAAAAAAAAAAGCTAAATATTTTTTAGAATTTTATAATTTTATGCCCGTTTTACAAATCTGAGATTAGATTATATTCACCAGACTGTCTCCTCCCACGCTTGTATGGCAGGCTACCCTCAAGGAGGAGTGGAAGGCTTTTCTTGGCTTTCTCAGGGGTGTAGATGAACTCTGGTGGCTCTGTCAGGAGTTATGAAGTTCACTTTTATCAGTATTTGAAATAGTGCGGTTTGGCATTTTAAGGTATTCTAATGAACACTACATGCCAGACCTGATTGCCTTCTTCCTCTGTGGTAGTTATGAACATCGTCCAGTCGTGGAGAAGGCATTTGTTTTCTTATTGGCTCCTGATCGAACTGTGGAGCTAAGTATGGCACAAAACATGAATAATCCACAGCCAGTCACACTCATTGCCGCAAGCAACAGTTGAAACTGACAAGAATTCAAATAATACTTACATTGACAGAAGTTGTCACCAAGAACCTGCCTTGCCTGGAAAACATGTTATAAATAGATATTTAGTGCTCTGGTGTTCATCTGTAAACTATGTATAACTGAACTAGCTGAACTCAAAATGTTGGTCAATTTTGACTGTACATTATCCTTGACACAATGATGCATAGTTTGACATAAAAAACTCTTACTTTTTGGGGTAAGGATGCAGGATGGTTTTCCACTATCATCCTTTTGAGGTAATGCAGCCACAGCCGCTTCTCCTCCTGGTTTTTAGCCTACAGAGATGTATAGTAAGGTTTTTAGATTCTCTTTACCATCATTGCCTTTTTCATCACTTTTAACATAAAACAAGTAATGCAACTACAAAGTGTTCAAGACAGTAATGAAGTTGCCTGTCTGATGTGCATTTTAAATATTTTACCTGAACAATGTGTTGCTGTTTTGGGATCGTTTGGTCAGATACCTTAAAACAGAGGGGATCCTTCATGTTTTCCACTAAGAGCAGATTACAGCACTTCAAAGATGAGAGGGAGAAAGAGAAAAACATGAGTTTTGCATATCATAAATCCTTTAAGTAAAATACTACACTCCAACTGTAGATATATAGTAGATTTAGAACTGAAATCTGATCACAAATGATGATGACTTACAAAGATGTGAGTGCTGTATATGAAATGATCCAGCCTCTTCTTGGCAATGAGAAGCATTTTGTCAAAAAGAAAGAATGCTCTTTCCTTTTTCACACGCTGAACCCGGAAGGAGCCTTCAAGTACCAGCTCTCCAAAACCACTGAGATCAGGCCCAGTCCAGCTCAGCAACAAGCTCTCAATCTCCTATAAAAAGAAGTGACATTTGCATTTGCAACAGAATTAATTGCAGAGTTACAGAATATTTGATTCTGTAAAAAGTAAAAGGGAGCATTTGATGGCTGGGATTACCTGCAGTCTGACTGCATGTTCCTGTTTCCTCTTCATGTCATTGATGTACCAGGCAACTGCTGTCATGGTTATAATGGCATCTTCCACCACCTCATACCCAGGATCACTTTTATCAAAGTGTTTGGATAGTTCCTACCACAAGGGGGCGACAACAGATCAGCTGTACAGTCTGACAAGTGTTACACGTCTGTTTTCAAGTTTACTAGCATGGCCCCATTTGCCCCTGCTAGCAGATGCCATAGCTACACCATCTCCCAGCAAAAAACATATCATTTTGAAAAAAAAAAAAAGGGATCCGATTTAAGGCATTGTACTCCACTGACCTGCAGCAGGAGGTGGTATTTAAGAATCCTTTGCACCGGTTTTAGCAGGTAAGTCTCCAGAGGCAATGAGTGACACAGAGTGGCCTGCCTTTCCTGGAAGAAGCGCACCAGGCTCTCGTTCTTCATGCAGTCCCGCAGGACTGTTACTGAGCTGGACGGAAACAGGGAGGAAGACACTGTGTCTCTACTGGGAGACTCATCAGTTTGGCAGCTTTGCCTGACAGCCTTATCCTAAAGCCTGCAGTAATGCATTCAGCTGGTGGCTGTGTAAACCTACAAATGCACTTACAAAAAACACTCAGTCTCCGAATATTAAATACAACTCAGAAATATTTGTTTTTGTGTGTTTCTTACATTTTCATACAATGTTTTTTTTTGTTTTGTTTCACCACCATTAGTTGCATATATATTGTGTACTGCCTTATAACATTTATAATAAAATACTTTATAATAAAAATTATTTTACGAATCTGAGTAACTGCAGAGTTATTTGCATTAATATGCAACAGCTAATTCTCTAAAGGTGGATCAGAATCAGCTCTAGCAGAACATCTGCTGCTGCTGTACCAGAGGCCCATGGGAATACTAAGAGAGGGGCTGAAATGTATTTCCAAGTTGTCATCACCCAGGCATGTTTGCCTCTGATATGTCTAATTTTTCTACTAGACATATAGCTAACACTGACTAATTAAAACCACATGACATTCATCAAAAATATCTTACATGACTATACATCACTGTGGTTGACATCTACATCACATGATTCTAATTATGTTGTCCACAAAAATGCCACATACTTTTATCATTATGCAACAGAGTTTTCAGGGATACATGCGGGGCAATTAAGGTTTTTAACTATTTCGTCAGTTCAAAATGCTATATATACAGTTAAATAAGTTTTAAATATACATTTAATCAATTGTCATTTGTTTTGTGTCTCTTATGCTCAACAAAGTTGTATTTATTTGATCAAAAATAAAGTGAAAACAGTAATACACTCTTAAAAATAAAGGTGCTTAAAAGGTTCTTCACAGCGATGCCATAGAAGAACCATTTTTGGTTCCACAAAGAACCATTCAGTCAAAGGTTCTTTAAAGAACCATCTCTTTCTTACCTTTTTATAATCTGAAGAACCTTATTTCGCCACAAAGAACCTTTTGTGAAACAGAAAGGTTCTTCAGATGTTAAAGGTTCTTTATGGAACCATTTAGACAAGAAAAGGCTCTTCTATGGCATCGTGAAGCACTTTTATTTTTAAGAGTGTACTGTGAAATATTATTGCATTTCCATTTGAATATATCTCAAAATGTAATTTATTCCTGTGATGGCAAAGCTGAATTTTCAGCTTCATTACTCAAGGCTTCAGTTTTCACATGATCCTTTAGAAATCATTCTAATATGCTGATTTGGTGTCCAAGAAACATTTCTAATTATTATCAAAGTTGAAAACTATGATACATTTTTTTTCCAGAAATACATTATAAATGTCTTTACTGTCATTTTTGTTTAATGTTTTCTGAATAAAAGTATTCATTTATTCAACACACACACTCCAAACTTTTGAATGGTACTTTAATGATCATATCAGAGGAATAGAAATATTCTTCACTTACTTTGGGTAATTCATGCAGTATATGGTGTAAATGTCAAAAGCTTCACTCTAAAAAAACAAAATCATAAATTATTGTTACAGTGACTTCAAAGATAATGCTTTCATTCTATGAACAAAAGTACACTACTAACTATGGACATCAAAAATATACAGAGAGTTCAGAGTTATGAAACCAGACAAAAATATAACAGACGAATAAAAATGGCACAATCTAGACTGGCATTCACTTGGCAGTATGTGGGAGATTTTTCCACTAAATGTTTGTGTACCAAAAACAGAAGCAGTACCAAAACAAGCCAATCAAGTGAACCCCATCATCTGCTCTGGCAATGGCCAATATTCCCAGATCTGACCAGATATGGGCAGCTCGGCAGATGCAGAGTTACAGTCGCTGAGCTACATCTGTACGAGCATGTAAACACATCTAATATGTTCTGCTCTATTTGGAGCCTGATATCTAGTCTAGAGGCACTGCTTGATTTGGAACAAGTTTTCATTTTTTTGATGTTGCAGAGATTATGGGAAAAAACCTGACTTTGAGACAACATTAGAGAAGGTTCAATTGAGCTAAACCCTCAAAATAATCCACCGGTAATGGCTTAATCGAATGTACTCTCTGCTTCCTAGGCCAGCCCTAATTGATCCTAACAGTGGCCGTTTCAGCAGGAGGTAAACATTGGGTCTTGGTGCTTGAGATAGAGACACCGCCTCAGGCGATTTAAAGGTAAAGAATGATTTCCTTCTTCCAAACCATGAAACAAATCTTTGCAGAAAGAGCCGTGAGCACATTCGACCTCTCTAGCACTCCAAACAATGATGTCCTTGTCTGGTTCCCATCCCAGCCTGGTCTGCTCATTGTTGTGTCATTGTGGTGTGGAGACAAGAACGCCAAAAGTGTCTGCAAATGCACTTAGCTGACGTGTGCATGTGTTAAAAGTTCAATGCTGTTTGCTGATATGTTTAGGTTTCGTCCATCTGTTTTTCTGGCCCAAATATATCTGTGTGCTTCTGCCATACTGCCAAGCGAGGGCCCCAAGATGAAAAAAATTTAACAAAACTGGATTTTCCTTAGACAACACTTCTAGAATGATGTGCATTAAAACACAAACTCCTTGTCTTGACATACGTGCATTGTGTGGAAGGAACAGGAAGAAATTTATATTTTACTAAGTCATGTGCTTACCCTCTCCACAAAGCACTCTGCTATGGCTGCTGCATGTGGACTACGTTCCAGATCTTCTAAAAGCTCACTGTAAAAAAACAAGAATCGAGTCAGTTTTGGTGTATGACACATGTATTCCTGCTCACATATTCTCACAAAAGCATTTGTAAGCTGACAAATTAATCGAGTGGCATATGGAGACCAGGTTTCTGACATGAGACTTGGACTATGTCTTTGTCTAAATGATGTTATTCCCTTTCTGAGGAAACATCTGGGACTGGAGTTTCAAGAGGACACTCTTGACTGGAACGGGCTCCAACTCCGGCCTGCGTTTCCAAACAGCATTCATTCCTTTTTTATAATTTAGACCAAACCATTGCTTAAATGCACACAGATGGGATACCTCTCATTTTGGCTCAATTCCCTCCAAACATACCCCAATATCCCCACAGTCAAAATTGAAAACCTTTCTGCAGTACATTCTTCTAGTGGGGAAAAGTCTCATTTCAGGTAGTAAATCAATGGAAAACATCGATTTTGAATTATATTGGCTAGTAACAGTGTCTGGAATGCAATAAAGGAAGCTTGGCCTTGGTTTAGTGAAACTATCTCTATTGTAACTCAAACACGAGATGGAATTAAATGGATTTTCCCTCAAGTGTTATGAAGTTGATATGATCTCTTGTAGCCGGTGGGACTTTTTCGACCGAGGATGAGTGGTTTGACATTCCCTGACTGTATTTTGAAGTAAGGGTTGAACGAAAGCTATATGACGGCTCGACCAGGCACGCCGTATTTCATTCAGTCCATTAGCGAAACTCCCAAGAGGCCCCCAAACCGCCAGGCTGGTCAGTCTCAAGGGAAACCCTCCTTCTATATCATGAAAGAAAACAACGTGACACTCTCTAAACACTATGGACTTTACTTCATGTGGCTGAGGGGAAAAGTTCGGAAGAAAACCGCAGCACTCCAGCCTTCATCATCCTCTCTTCCCCTCTGAAGACGAAATTCATTTAGTGGCTGACCTTTGTGGTAGGGGGACTTCACTGTGGTTATAAAGGAAATTGAATTGAGTTCATGCATGCTTTCTTGGATTGTCCAAAGAGCTTGGCGTCTGAGGTGCCTGTAGGGATGGGATGTTCCTGAACGATGACTTGATTGTCTTGAAAGGTGTGGCATAATAACAACACATAGTTCCGTCATTTGGAATTGTAAAACAATAAAGACGTTACTATCGATTCAAAGCCACAAGCATCTGCTTTCTAGTCCGAACTGTAGTAGATAAGTTGGATTCAATTAGATCTTGGCAAATCTTGTGAGGTTTTGGCCCCTTCACTCAAATCCCAGGAAAGTGTTGGCGGACCAATAGTTTGAGACTTGAATTATGTGTGTTACGTGCATGCTAAATACTTTCCCAGGTTCTTCTTTGCCAGATAAAGTACATACAAAAGTGTTTGCGGTATTACTTGAGGTAAAATTAGAAATTTAAGACATTAAGACACCAGATTGGTTCTTTGACCATGTCAGAATTGGCTACGAATCCATGTAGTACAACAAACTCCAATAAACACCAGCAAAAAAATGAATAAGTCCAACAATTTATTTTCATATGACCAAAAACAGGGAGTTACCTGCAAGATACCCTGCATATAAAAAAAATTTGATTCCCTTTGTCCCATTCAGTTTTCACCTCACCCTTTCTGTTTTTTGGACTCGACTCATAAGTTGTCGTCTTGTCTCGATTCATACTCTCCTCCTCGTCTCATCCCTTTCTTTTGTCCTACTCCCACCATTCATCCATTAACATGGTGTGTATAACTCAAACAGAAGTTCGCTACATTACGGTTCCTTTCATCTAACTCGTATTTCCCACAGCAGTCAAGCTTTTATTTTTGCTGGAGACACAGCATCATGGTGGGGGAAATTCACACAGTCATTCTTCTTTTTTATGCAATATACAAATCCTCAGGACAAATCTACACCCATTATTTCTCTCAAACGAGATCAAAGCAGACAGTGAGACAGTGGGGAGACACGAGGACAGTGAGATGTGTGCTTTAGGGAAAACCAGATTTGTCTTTATTAAGAAATGAACAGTGTCTGTCCGCAGTGTTAAGGTGTATTTGAATCCAAAATGAAGTAAATGCATGGTAAACTGACAGGCGTGATCCCGTATGAGCACACAAAGGAGATAAAGGTTGTTGCGGTCTCACTTAATGGAGGAAATCTGTCTGGGCAAATAAAAGTGTATCTCAATGGTCCTGACTGAAATAGCACACTTGTGAACTTGCTACATAGGGTGTCCCATTTTTAGAAATCTTTTATTACCCATTAGTTAAATATTTTTTAAAGTAACAAATTTCATTAAAATCACTAAAAATGATCTGGAAGCCTTTTGAAAATTCATTATAGAAAAAAAAAAGTGAAAAAAATATTTATGCATACTTATATCATTAAAAATAAAATATTATGAAAATATTTTTAAAAATTATTATGTAATTATTATGAAAATGTATTATACATTTAAAAAAAAAATTATGACTGTCCCATGGTTGTGATGAAATGTTTTTTTTCTTACATTAGTGTGCTTGGTTACCTAGGAGACAAACTTAAGATAAAATGTGACGTATAAAAAAAAAAGTTTGAGCAGAATATTTTTTTGTCATTTGAAATCAAGCTGTAATTTTTATCAATTATGCAAATGCAAATGCTCACCAAGGCTGCATTTGTTTGATAAAAAATATATAATATTGTGAAAATGTATTACAATTTAAATAACTGTTTTCTATTTTAATATATTTTTATTACTGTGATGATAAAGCTGAATTTTAAGCAGCCAGTCTTCGGTCTTCAGGGTCAAATGATCCCTCAGAAATCACTGTAATATGCTTATTTTGGGCTCAAAAAACATTTATTATTATCAGTGTTCGAAACAGTTCTTCTTAATATTTTTGTGGAAATGGTGTTTTTTCAGGATTATTTTAATGAATAGAAAGTTCAAAGTTCAAGTACAAAAATACTACATTTATTTGAAACTGAAATTTGGAACATCATAAATGTCTTTACTGTCATTTTGATCAATTTTATGTGTCCTTGCTGAATAAAAGTATTATTTTCTTTAAAAAAAACAGCTCAAAAACTTTGAACCCCAAAGTTTTGAAAGTGTATATCTATTATGTATTTAGTATGGCTTTAAAAAGGTCTATTCTGAAGAGTCACTGAGGACAATGTGCCATGTAGGTGACCCTGAAGTTTTAACACCCATTTAAGGCCATCAGAAAGGGGAAAAAACATAAGGGTGCTATTACAAATGCTAAAATAAACCTAGAACAATAAGAACTGATAATAAGGTTTTAAAATAACTATTGCAAAACACAAGAATGAGTCAGCAGTGGAATGTTTTCATCACTGCAAAATAGAGAGGAGATTCCCAAGCCAGCAAAAACAGCCTGTTCTGTTGCAGTCGCTGCAAAAGACAAATGCAGCATTCCAGTGCAAAGGCACAATTTACAATGCTTCACTATAACTGGACAGATGTCTGTGGGAACAAAATAAGTCCTGTCTGCTGTCCCAGGATGCACTGCTCGCTTGGCTGCACCCTCACTCTCTGACAGGTCATGTGTGGCTCGTTCACCACAAGGGCCTGAGCTCTACCTCGGAGCCCGGCTGCTTTGGCTAAGAGGAACATGACATCTGTATGTGTCCTAAAGCTCTTGACCGGTGCCAAGAAAGTAGACTCGACAGAATCAAGTCTGAATACAGGGGCTACATTCTACAGCAATGAGCAGAGGGCTTTTAAGAGTAAGAACAGACAAAGAGAGAGCCTTTGTGTGTTTAAACTATAAGAAAGAGGGGAAAAACAAGGTCAGTCATTCATTTTATATAGTCTTAACAACTACAGAGGCACGAGAGCTGATTTAAGGGGGTAGTTCACTCAGAAATGAAAATTCTGTCATCATTTACTCACCATCTTTGTCGTTCCAAACCCACATGCTGTTATTCTTTCCCTGAACACAATCAAAGAAATATTGAATAATTTCCAACTCCCTGTTTTTCATAAAGATGAAGCTTTGTGGGATGAACAGACCAAATTTCAGCCATTATTCATTCTCATATGATTTGAGGGCTGCATGCTGAGTTAAATGAATGATTTGATTTAATTTTAGAGTGACTTAAATTTCAGTCTATTAATCATGTAAATATGGCATATGGCTTCAGATGAATTGGAATATACACACTACTGTTCAAAAGTTTGAGATTGTTTTATACAAAGGAATTAATATTTTAATTCAACAAGGTCAATTAAAATAAAAAATCAAAAGTTACAGTAAAGATATTTAAAAAGATTTACATATTTTATTTTAATTTTTAAAAATTTTTACAAAGAAATAAATACTTTAATTCAACTGGGACACATTTATTTGATCATAAGTGACAGTAAAGATATTTACAATGTTACAAAAGATTTATAAATAAAAGTTGCTGTTCTTTTGAACGTTCTACTCATTAAAGAATTCTAAAAAAAAAAAAAAACACATTATCACGGTTTCCAAAATATTAAGCAGCAAAACGGTTTTCAACATTGATAATAATAAGAAATGTCTTTAGGCTGCAAATCAGCATATCAATGATTTCTGATCATGTGATACTGAAGACTGGAGTAATGATGCTGAAATTTCAGCTTTGCCATCACAGGAATAAATTACATTTTAAAATATATTCAAAAAGAAAGTTATTTTAAATTGCGATAATATTTCACAATTTTACTGTTTTTACTGTAATTTTAATCAAATAATTGCAGCCTTGGTGAGTATAAGACACTTTAAACACATAAGAAAAAAATTAAATCATTTAGAGACAAATAAATAAGCTTACCGACTCCAAACTTTTAAAAAAGTAATGTAGTAATACAGTATGGACTGCTTATATGGTGCTTTTTTTGTAATTTTTTGGAGCTTGACAGCCTGTGGATGCTACAAACTGTAAATTATGAAAGATCATTTATTTATAAGTGAACTATCCCTTTAAGAATGGTATTCCTAAAAACTAATAACTCATTCTACTCATTACATGCCAATATAATCTCAAGCAGAGGCCAAAAGCTGCTGCGATGGGAACAAAACTCCTGCCATTTTATTAAAGGAAGTTATATTAAATAAGGTCATGAGGACACCCAAGTTTTTAAGATTTTCTGTTTGCAGCACAGCCAAGATCATTTCCCACAAGAGCTGGCGGTAAGGCGCCATGTTCAATTTCGAAACTGCCTAATGTCATTAGAGGGATGATGTGGAGTGGAGGTGAACCAAGAAAGAGAATTATGTAAAAACAGGATATATGAGTGGCAAGTAGCAGCGACCCACCAACTAGAAACCTCTGGGCTAAACCATGCATACGAGTCTGAAATAAACACTGAGTGTCATTTGCAATAAACAGTGTGAAACAGACACATAACAAGACTGACAAAATTGTTCGGTGGACCATGCATGAACTCGCAGTGTAATAAACCATATGTTGCACGTCTTTTAAAAAGAGCTTAAGTTATGACGACGGCTGAGAAAACGTCTCCTGAAGAGCATTTCAGATCAACTACAACAGTCCAGGGACAGTCTGCTGGAGTGCATCAGAAATGCCGTATACTCGCTCTTGGCAGACATCTGCACATTGTCCCTCATGGTGGGACAGACCAGCACCCAGGCCAGTCATTGTGTTTGAGACAAATTCAACAGACACCGCTGCCACCCAGACAGACATCAAGAATGAAGACACCCACCTGTTAAACTCATAGATGTCCTCGATGTTGCAGAAGAGGGTGCTGACCTCCTCGGGTTTGAGAGGCAAGTCGCCACAGTCAATAATGCAGCCAAGATAGTCCTGAGAGCGAGAAAGCAAGAAAATTGAGCATGGATGACCTCACAGAAATCATACTAGGCATTTTCACACTTGAATTTGCTTTGCTTGTTAGTGATTCAGAAAACTCCTGTGAGACCTGTGAAATTGGTGAAGTACCTCTATTCCATTACATTTTCCCATTGCAAACACTGAGGTGATTCATAACTCATGGACTATAAAGAGACTATAAATGGCTCCGACACAGCAGGACGTGACTCTCACCCCTGAATGATCTCTCTCGACACCAAGAATCGCTGTAATGTAATTACCATGGACGCCACACTTGAGCCCCTCAATGATCTTCAGAGTAAACATACAAAGCGGTGCAGGAAAGCAAAGCATGCAACTAATACAGTGGTTAAAAGGAGCCCCTCTAACAATATTTATCTTTTCTCTCTCTGCTCTTTCACCTCTGACCTCAAAAAAAGACATAAGCTGGTCTCATGAGAAAACTGCCTGATCCTCATGCCACGTAAAATACTGGCAGGTTTGGGCCGCCTGCTGAGGAACAGAGAATCGGGGTCACCAACTTTCTCAGTTTTGAAGTGGTTGGTTAATACTGAGTTAAAGGGAAGCAGTTCCACTGGGTTAAAGTTTAAGGAAGATCTGGGTCACGGTGAGAAACGTAGGATGGAAGTGAAAAGAGCCAATACGAGACATCAAAATAATTATGGTTTCAACAGTTTTGCCAAAAGACGTAAATGATATATATGCATGTTAACATGATTTTACTGTAATAAACGAACCTTTTCTGCATTACGCTATTGTTCATAAGAATCATTCATACAAAAATATAAAAAATATTACGCTTACTGACCATAAACTTTTGAACAGTAGTGTAACTTTATACAAAAAAAGTTAAGTGATTTTATCACTAAAAATCATAGTAAATGTCATCACAGTAAAAAAAAAAAAAAAAAAAAAAAACAGTAAAAAAATGTGACACTGAAGACTAAAGTAATGGCTGTTGAAATTCATGTTTGAAATAAATTACATTTTAAAATATATTGAAAATGAGAATAGTTGTTTCAAATTGTAATACATTTCACAATATTACTTCTTTTTACAGTTTTTTTTTTTTTGAAGAAAAAAAAAAATGGTGAGCATAAGAGACTTCTTGTTAAAAAAAAAACATCTTACCAATCCCACAATTTTTAATGGTAATTATCCAATTTTTCAAATTAAAACGACTGCAAAAATCACAAGAACAACTTACAGCTCAAATAATACATACACTTTACAATGTTAGTGCTTTTATAAAATGCTTCACATTTTTGCTTTTAAATCCTCAAAAAGGGGCTCCATTTTCATCCGCTGCAAATGCGTCATCATATTCTTAAAGAAAATAAAAGAGTCTACATTGTTTTTTGTGATAATCAACATTATGCCACAATATCCATTGAGCTTAACTTGTACTAAACCCATAATATTTCCTTAAAAAAGATCTATTGCATAGCTTAATAATTAGCTATAATTTATACTAAACCAACAACCTTGGGTAGTGAGATTTCCAGCTTGAAGTGGTTTTCCAACACTATAATCATAATAATGTTGCCGTTAAGATGATACATTCTTGCCTTAATGAGTAAAAGGCGTTTTGCATTAAATTAGAAAGTTAATCATATTTTACAGCCTATTTTGTGTCCAACAGATGCCAAAAAACAAAATAGAGCAGAGGCAAATGGTCTCAGGAGTGGTCTGGTTCCTGGCTGTTGGGCTTGCAGAGTTAAACAGCACTATTTATCAAGTCCGTTTATCAGTGCCTGGCCTCATTAACCCTTAATAACCAAGCCTTGGGACCAAAACCAACAAGCCAACATAGACAAACAAATTCCACCAGACTGCAACGGACTAAAGTACGGGAAAGTGCCAAGAATGGCAATCTCCTGAGAGAAACTACGGACACTGGAGCCAACAAAAGGCCACCAGGCTAAACAAACTAAAAAAAAGACTCAAACTGAACTGCTACAATAAATAGGTACAAATAAACAAACCATATGAGTCCTGTAAGACAGCGGTCTGGATTTATAAGGGGCTCTTTCCCTGTGCCTCTACAGTCCTGGACTGTAAAACGTGGGGTCTTTTTTCCTCTTCTGTTTGTTTCCAGAGCCACAAGGCGTCTGGGAAGGCAAACATGCTGGGGTGGGGGCAAAATGAGCCAGAAAATAAGGGACTGGCGCATTCAGCACCTTTACAAGGCAGGGGAACACGGACACTGTAATTATGGTGATTTACACTCAGCTGTAGACCGGAGAGAATTCCCCTGAACGAACGGCGCTCATGAGAAGGCAAAACTGGAGCGCTAGATGAAGAGATGAGTGATGACACAGCTACTCGGGGAAGAGTGAAAATCCAGGAGGTGAGGGGAAATCTGAGGATTACATTGTGAGTTATGAAAGCAGAGTGTGCAAGACAAGCGGGACCAGCCACAGACAAAGGAACCATAAGTTATGTGCACATTTTCTTGGCAGATGCCGTCTGACCGAAATGACTTACTAGAGCATACATGCAGTGTGTTATGACAGCCAGTCTGGCAAAAAGAAAAACATAAATGTTCACATATGAGATATGGACCAGAACGAGAGAAAACACTAAGGAAGAGAAGAGAAGAGAAGAGAAGAGAAGAGAAGAGAAGAGAAGAGAAGAGAAGAGAAGAGAAGAGAAGAGAAGAGAAGAGAAGAGAAGAGAAGAGAAGAGAAGAGAAGAGAAGAGAAGAGAAGAGAAGAGAAGAGAAGAGAAGAGAAATGATAGACAGACAGACAGACAGACAAATAGACAGATAGATAGATGGATAGATGGATAGAAAAGAAAAGAAAAGAAAAAAATAGAAATAAAAAAGACAGACAGCCAGAGTAAAAAAGAGACAGAAGGGTAGAAAGAAAGAAAGGACAGACAGAAAAGAAACAAGGACAGACAAACACGCAGGAAGAAAAAAAAAGAAAAGATAATAAGACAAAAAGAAAAAGACAAACTGATGAACAAAGAGAGAGAAAGAAAGAAAAGACAAATAAAACAAAAAGACAAATAGACAGACAGACTTAAAAAAGAGAGATAGAGGAAGGGCATAAAAAGAAAAAAAGAAAAGACAAAAAGAAAAAGACAGACTGACAGATGAAAAAGAGACACACAGACTGATGAACAAAGAGAAAGAAAGAAAGAAAGAAAGAAAGAAAGAAAGAAATTTACTAAAGTACTTAAGGCAAACACACTCTTGGCACAGCAGCCCAAAACGCAAAAAGACAGAAAAAAGAAAGAAAGAAAGAAAGAAAGAAAGAAAGAAAGAAAGAAAGAAAGAAAGAAAACTATCTACGAGAGGAAGTTTGGAAAGGTGGCAGACAATAGAGAGAGAGAGAGATTGTAACAGAAGTTGAACACACTCTCAGAGTCTTTGTCTGAGAAACTAGGTCAGTTTGGAGTTTGGAACAGGAGTCGGTCCCTCTCTCTCGTGAGCAGCCCCTCTCCATCTCCGCTTGTGCCCCAGAATGGGGGCTACAGCCAAGCCCCCCTCGTCCCCCAATTTCCTGTCCTATTTGACTGAAATGCAGCTGAAACTAAAAGGGGGAATCTCCCCTAAATGCTCCCCACACCAACACACACACACTGGAGCTGAACCCAGCTCACCTGAATATCACCAAACAACACTTCACAAACTAATAACCCACACAACACCAGGCAAAACAGTCACACACAGCAAAGCCGTGCACTGTGAGCTCACGCTCATCTCGTTTCCAGCTAGCTTGACATCATTCTTTGTTGCGCTTTCTATCAAAACCAGACAGCTCTTACTAATAGAAGCTGAGCCCGGCTCGGCATGACTCCAGTCAGACATCATACACACATATCCCAGAGTCAGCACTATGTCCCCAAAACCATCCACCACTCAGCCTCCATTTTGAGACCACAGATTGATAAAACAGCAGCATTCCTCGGCATGATCCACATCTTTCGACAACCAATTTATGGCTATTTGATCTGAAGGCATCTTTTCATAAAGCAGCATAAGCTTGCATGCCTTCTCTTTTTATTGGCTTATGAAAAGCTCAGCTTCAAATAAACCACCAGCAAAAGGGAAAAGGAGTAACATTTCAGGCATTCCCCAACCTCCGGCCTATGTACCCATGAGCCTCTGCAATCAATCAGTCACAGATACAAAGGATAACACACACATACTATACAGTACATTCACGCACACCTGTTGATGGCTGGCACTGGCAATATTCCCATGAGTTCAAAGGCTGTTCACAATGAGCCTGTCACTCATGACAGACCACTTTCACTTCTCTCTCCAGGCCCATGCAACAGCACCAATCAAGCTAAACCTGCACAGTGTGATGTTTTAATCCAGATTTTTCAACAACAAAAAATGATGCCATGGACCCCAAAATATGATGAAATTTGATTGGTTATATATCCCATTTATAGTTACTAATTTATTAAATAATATTAAATAATGTCTTTTATATTGTTACTTAATATTTACATTATATTAAGTTGACATATTTATGCATATCTTTTTATTTTATTTATTTTACCCATATAAAACCGCTACCCATGTGAACAGGGCATAACATGTCTTGGTGCACGTCAATGACCCCCGTTGGAGGTCACAGTAGAGGTCTGATCTTCCAGCAACCTGTGCATGGAAATATGATGAATGTGTTGAAAAGCATCCACAAAGAGTCTCTTATATTTACAGCACGCTCTGAATTGTGTGTGCGTGTGTTTGAAATGCTGAGCAACAGCCTTCTTATTGTCCCGGATCAGTGCTGTGCATGCGTTTGAAGTGACAGTCTGAATTTATTGCAGCTTTCATCCAGTGCCATGACCTCCTTTGCTCCACCTGAATGTGTGATGAATGGCACAACAGAATCTCACAATGATCACATTTTAAATCGCCGCTGGCACAGGGAAAGGGCTCAGCTTTCTCTGCTGTCTGTTATATGAGTCCTGGATTACATAAAGGGTGGGCGGTGGGAGAAGAGATGGTAGAAATGCTGATCTGGATGAGCTTCTGTGACTGAGCAATCCTAGAGCTCAAAAAGAATGCAGCACCACCTGGGTGGCTTTGGACCAGCAAAAATAATAATATTCATTCCGCAGTCATTCTGAGATTTATTTTAAGGGCACCTATTATGCAAAATTCACTTTTACATGTTGTTTGAACATAAATGTGTGTTGGCAGTGTGTGTACACAACCACCCTATAAAGATAAAAATCCACCTGCTCCTTTTTTAATTCCCATAAATCATAAGCAGTGTCTCAGAACATTCCGTTTGCAAAACCTGTAGACAGCAGTATAGACCTTTTCCTGAGCAAACAATGAGCGACGCCATTACAAATTCTAACTTCCAGTTGGATGCTCTTCTGTTCCGGTCTCCATAGGAACCCATTCAAATAGCGCCCATCTGTTTTTAATGTAGCTTACGTTGGCCGCTTCGTGTCATCTACACACTCATTTAACTTTGAGGAGTGAGGCACTGACAAATGATGGTCATTGCGACACTGTAAAGTGATGGCGCTATGGAGCAATGCGCTTTTAAAAAACATTTTAAAAGGGTCATAGGATGCCCATTTTCCATATGTTGATATGATTCTTTAGGGTCTTAATAAAAAGTCTGTATCATAGTTTGGTTAAAATTTCTCAATGGTAGTCTAAAAAACAGCTTTTTTACTCTTTGTGTACACACACTGCCAACACACATTTCAGTTCAAACAACTTGTAAAAGTACATGTAGCATTATATGACCCCTTTAATAGATTTAACATTAGATTATCAGCTCGGAATATACTAGAAACATAACCGACTGTTTTTGTAACTCGTGTGTTTTTAACAAACTTGTGTGTATTTAACCATTTAAGCGCAATAAGACATGAAAGAGAACTTAGTTTAGTACTCACATGCCACGTGACAGCCGCTTTCTGTGCGTGTGCTTTGGATGTGTGTGCTCAGAAAAACCTATATCAGAAAATCAACCTAATATGGCTCTAAAACGCATGATTTTAACGTGTTAGACATGATAATCAAAACCAAACAGATGTTTTTTCAGATGCGTGTCCAAGGTATGAGCTGTAAAGGCACAGTGCTATTCTGGAAAAGGGGGTGGGGAGCAGCAGCTCATTTGCATTTAAAGAGACACGCACAAAAACAGCATGTTTCTGCTTCCAAGAATCAAAACAGGCATTTTCAAAATGATATAATAAATGATCTACAGGGTATTTTGAGCTGAAACTTCACAGACACATTCTGGGGACACCTGAGACTTGTATTACATATTGTAAAAAGGGGCATAATAAGTGCCCTTTAAAGTCATCTAATTTAAGTTTAACATTCATATTGATAAAAAAAAAAAAACTTAAGACATTAGAATTGGGGTTCTTGTCTATGTCAACCCTTACCGCCACCATGCTAGGGTGCTGTGATTGGTTCCCATTGATTGCTATGTGGTTGCTAGAGTGTTTTAAGTGGTCTCAAGAAGTTGCTAATTGTTCTGGCTGGTTTCTATGGTGTTGCTAGCTGTTCGCTGTGGTGTTTTAGGTGATTTCTAGACTGTTGCTAGATTGTTCTGGGTAGTTTTTTGGGTGTTGCTATAGGAGCTGTTTGCTAGAGGCTTGCTAAGTTGTTTTGGGTGGTTTCTATGGTGTTTCTAGCTGTTCGTTTTGGTGGTTTCTAGGCTGTTGCTAGGTGCTCGCTAGGTTGTGTTGTTCTGGGTGGTTGAGTGGTTTCTACGGTGTTGCTAGCTGTTTGTTGTGGTGTTTTGGATGGTTTCTAGACTGTTGCTAGGGCGTGCTAAGGTGTCCTGGGTTTCTATGGTGTTGCTAAAGTAGCTGTTCACTCAGGATTTTTGGGTGGTTTCTAGGCTGTTGCTAGGGGCTTGCTAAGGAGTCCTGGGTTTCTATGGTGTTGCTACAGTAGCTGTTCACTCGGGGGTTTTGGGTGGTTTCTAAGCTGTTGCTAGGTTGTTCTGGCTGACTTCTAAGGTTTTGCTAACTGTTCGCTGTGGTGCTTTTTGATGGTTTCTAGGATATTACTAGGTGCTCGCTAAGTTGTGTTGTTCTGGGTTGTTCTACGATGTTGAAACAGTAGCTGTTTACAGTTGTGTTTTGGGGGGTTTCTAGGCTGTTGTTAGGTGTACTGAGTGGTTTTTACTGGGTTGCTTTCGAGTTTCTAGGGTTATCTGGACAGTCAAGTCAAAAGAGCCTACCTTGCCTCAAGATATTTCAAAAGTTTCCACAGAAGAAAGAAATGCATATGTGTTTTAGAACAATATTAGAATGAGTAAATGACAGAATTTTAATAATTTTTGGTAAACTATCCCTTCAAGGTTAAAATCATTTGAAAAAAAAAAAAAAAAACATGACTTCAACATTAGCTCTAGTTTTTATGTTACAGTACAAAACATTGTAGGAACAGAGATCAGCATGTGTCTGGTCCTTACCTCCACAATGCTCTTGAGGTCCCTCACGTAGGCCTGCTCTGTCTCCACTATCTCCAGCGCCACCCTCTCCAGACGAGTGAGTTTGGGCAGCGGTGCTGTGGAGGCGGGGAGGGGACCGGCTCCTGTCAGCAGGGAGAGAGGGGTGAGGTCCAGGCTGATATCGGAGCCATTGCGCTGTGGCCCGGGGTAGGTCGGCACGGCTCCGTAGGGGAGTGATGAGGAGGAAGAGGAAGAGTGTCCATCCTGCAGCGAGGCGGACGAGGCAGAGGAGCTGAGACTGGCTCCGCGGTCACTGTCAGAGCACACCGTGTTAACAGAGGTGCAGCTCCCGCGGGATGCGCCCCCCGAGGAGGCCATACGGCTCACGATCCCACTCAGCGAGGACACAGAGGAGGGGCGCTTGGCAGCTGCAGCAGAGAGAAACAGAAACAATTTAGTGTGAAGATACTAGTGATCACTGAATAATACAGGACTTTTGGTTACTGAATGAAAAAAAAAACGCTAAGACATTAAGACAACATTAAGAACTATTATGCAAAATCACAAATTATATCTCTTTCATATCTCAATTGTTTCTCCAAAACAAGAGCAAATGTTGACTTTGGCTTAAATCTCCTGCTTCTTGAAGCCCCCAGTAAACTCGCATGCATTCCAGAAGAGATCTCAACAGTGTCTCAAAGCTGTGCTCAGCATACCAAAGTCTGCATGCAAAAATCAAAGATTTGAATACTTATTAGGGCTGTGCAATATATCGAAATGATCGAAATATCGCAAATGTACATATCGCAATATGCATATCGCTACAGCTTGCAATATTTGGGTCCATGAACAAAAGACAAAGAGAAAATCACTCACTGCTCTTACCTAAATAACTTTTGTAGCTTAAATAAGAATCAGTGCATATTGAATTCAAAGAGTAAATACTAAGCAGTGTTTTATTTTTCCTTTTTTATTATTCAGTTCCTAAACTCATGTTAAAATGATTACACTAATGTTAAAATGACATTTTTATGTAATGCTCGAGTAAACCACTACCGTTCACTTTCATAAGTTGTTGTAGGGGTGCTTTCTTATTAGAATCAGAATGAGCTTTATTCACCACTTAAGCGTGCGCAAACACAAGGAATTTGTTGTGGTTTTACAGGAACTCTTGGTACATACATACTAGGGCTGTGCGATATTGAAGAAAAATGCGATATGAGATACCTTGTTAAAAAATGCGATATTCGATATGCGATACGATATTGCTTAACGTGTGTAAAATCAATTTCAATTATATTTTAAAATATTTAAAAATGAAAATTATATAACCAATTTGTTTCACATTCTTTCTTGGAAAAGAAAGAATCACTATAACTTCTGAAAGTGACCAGCGGTGTTTTAGCATTACATAAAAAGTAATGTCACAAATCAGAAAATGTCATTTTAACATCAGTGTGAACATACAAACAAAAAATATGTATGACACTAATTTTATATCATTGTGACTTTGCTTTCCATACACTTTAAGTACTTATTCATACCACAGCAAAAACTATAGTCTGAGAAAGTTCAAACATGATTAAAGGCAAGTGAACAGTCAGTAAAAAAAAAAGAAA
>NW_015551101.1:909553-927686 GCF_001515605.1 Sinocyclocheilus anshuiensis | reverse complement strand
CGAATCCAGTATAATGATACACATCCGATTTCTTTCTCAGCTGTTTACATTCATTTAAAACATAACCGACTGCATTTACGAAAATGATTAATCGAGACGGGTACTATTGACATAATTCTGTGTGTATGTGTCTGTTCAAACATGAGGAGATGCGAAAGACGAATCGACTCCTTTTCCTTTTTTCCTTTTTGGGTTTCCTTATTTTGGTTATATTATGTTATGTTATATGTTATGTTGTTATGATGAATCTATGATTCAATTTTTTTTTTCAATATATCTATATAGTTTTTTCTTTTTTAAATATTACTTGAAATGTTTTAGTTATGTTTTAATAAAAATACAAATATATTTGAGAAATAATAAATATATCAATATAATATATTATTATATAAATATATTGTTTATTTTATTATTTTTTAAATATTTTTATATATGTATTATTTTTTATACAAGGTAAGGTACAAACCAACAGTCGAGTACAAAGACAAACTAAGTGTTTCTTGCAAATATTTTTCTGCCTGCCTCACAGGTGTGACTGTGCAAACCCTACATCACGTTAGCTTGCAGCAAACCCATAGAAGCTGTCAATCTAACGGTGCAGTGCACGCCCTGTACAGACAGGAAACAAAAATCACAACTTCCTGTCTGCAATTTGCTGGACGATTAAACCTGAAAACACAGAAGTCATTCAATCAGCCGTGCCCTCAGACGACCAAAACATCTAAAACAAAACAGTAACGTTCTGCCTGAAGAGCCGTATCAAAACTGAACACAACAGTCTGGTCGTCAAGGCAAGTGAACACAGACCGGTACAGAGCGCTGTGAGGATTGCCATTGTTTAAGGCTGAATGCTGGGCTGTGCTTGTCACAATGGTGGCCCAGTTACAGAGCACAAGCCGGCGGAGACGAACAATCCTCCATTTCCTCTGACCTAGCAGGCAGGGCGACGCAGTCGACTGTTGCTCTCTACACTCCCTTCCTCGCCAAGTCTGCCTATCATCCATCAAGCATTCCAGCTGACCATTAGCTGGAGCTGCTTGTGGCCTGTTCTCCAATTCATACAAGGTTTGAAGGCACTTCGGTAATATTGATTGCCTGAATTTGATTTAAACTCACTCATAAAGTACATGAAGGCATGTGTTTATCTTCTGCTGGCCCCAGTCCAAGATCAGCACCACTATGGCGGCAGTCGCACATGAAAAAATCTGATTGTGAAATCCTCCATGGCCCGACATACATCACCAATATGACCATCTTTTGCTTTTCGTTTGATGCCTATCTCAAGATCTCAAGTACTGGGTGCAAAAGCATTCAGGAGAACGTTCAAAGCGCAGCATAAATTCAGCCAGACAGATGCATGAAGTGTGACAACGTAAACCCAGCGCATCCTCTGGAACAAAAGCAGACAGCGTTCTCCGTCACTACTTGGGCATGAAGTCAGAAGCTTTCATGTGGCATGGAAGAACCATCAGCAGGGGAGTTCTTCACCCAAAACCTCATCCCTATGGATTTCGTTATCCCCAACATTAAGTCTAAAGAGCCTCCAAGCACGAATTAGAGTGGATAAATCAGTCAGGATGTCCAAGAAAACCTAACCATCTCTAGATAAGACTGATGAACATGTGCGTGAGCCAACACATATATACTTTTCTTCATAATTATATGATTCTTAATGGAAAATGGAATGACTTGATGAATTGTGCAGCTGTTTTAGAAATCTGAAATAATACATTAGAGCTAATTTCCTATATTTTCATAATGACATCGATCCACTTATGTAAATAACAATGTAAAAAAAACACCTTAATTTGATCTTTGTGTCCGTAATTGTGATAAATTATTAGTCAGTGATACGTACTTATTATGAGTTCCAGTAATTGTGGTATTTTCATCATAAATCTTCTACACACTTTTATTTAGCCATTCATACTCCAATAAAGAGCCTAACAAGGCTCACCTAACAGAGAATCAGGCCTGTTATATCGATCACGGCAGTCTGTGGAGATCGTTTGGCCATACACACATACCTGATCTGCAAGGCACTGCTGCATCAGCTGGAATGACCACCAATGCAGTCTTCTCACCGTAGTTTAGTTAGTACTCATAACTAATTAGAAGCAAATGGCTACCAACGTCTACCAAATGACATCAGGTATCCAAATGATTTCTGAAAATGACTCGTATTCCAGGAAGGACTGAAAGGACCTCATCAGTCATAATGCAAACAGGAACCACGCACCATATCTAACGTGCACAAAAAATGTGAGTTGGGCTTGTTGCACACTTCTCTCTTATAGAGAGACTTCCTGTCTAGGTGTGTATTAGCGCACAGACCGCAAAACCATAAGAGAGCTGCCAAACTCTTCAGTCCTTGCCGGAAAATACTGAAGAGCATTTATGTGTTCGAGAAACAAGACAATACAAGGAATTCCACCTTAAAATAAAGATTTTTTTTTTAAAGAAAATGAAAACTGGAGGAGGAAATTATGTCACAACGCAAACTTGATGATCCTAAAACAGGCTCCAAAAAATGTTGTAAAAGAAGATTTGATTTGATTTTAGAAACAAATATGATCTCTGGACAGATTTCGTAAGATTCACCGATTACATCATTCTCCATACCTGTAACATGTGAGAGAGGACTGTCTTAAACAGGAATGTCTATGTCTATAACATCAGCAAGATAAACTGAAATTATTTATGGAGAAGATGCTGAGCTTCCATATCTCTGTTCTTTTTCAAAGAAAAGCTGATGATAAATGACATCACAAAGGTCACTCCTGCTATATATATTTGAAGTCAGTAGGTTTGGGGTCTTTTTTCTTGAAAGAAATTAATCATTTTATTTAGCAAAGACGCATTTAATCAATCAATCAATCAATCAAAAGTGACAGCAAACACATTTATAATCTTACAAATATTTCTATTTTAAATAAATGCTGTTCTTTTGAACTTTATATTCTAAGAATCCTGAAAAAAAATGTATCACGGTTTCCACAAAAAATATTAAGAAGCACAATTGTTTTCAACATTGATCAATTTCTTGAGCAGCAAATCAGCATGTTACAATGATTTCTGAATGATCGTGTGACACTGAAGATTGGAGAAATGATGCTGAAAATTCAGGTTTAGCCATCACAGAAATAAATTACATTTTAATTAAAATATACATTTAAATAAAGACTATTATTTTAAATTATTTTTTACTATTACTATTTTTACTGTATTTTTTATCAAATAAATGCAGCTTTGACTCCTCTAAAAAAAGTATACACCAAACCATTGAACAAGCACAAGTTAACACAAGTGAGTTCCTTAATAACACCCTCCTCCTTCAGATGAAGACATCATTTTAACTTAAGTTAGTTAAGTTATACCCTATTTTCTTGCCATTGTGTAGAGTTAGAATTAATAACATTTAAGTGCCCGAGCTTGACCACTGAATATTTCTGAAAGTCTGATATGCCTATTTACAGAAATGCATTCTTAAATTCCAACACAGACATTCAAAAGAGTTCAAAAGGTACTGCAAAACAGGAATGACTCACAAAATAACAGTACAAGATGGAGCTGAGCTCAAGCAGTGAATGTTTATCTGTATCTGTGAATCTGAGTGCTCATCCGTCTGTTGATATACATCCTGTACGCCGTGCCAGTCTGCACCTGACGGCCCCGTCACAGGAAGTGGTGAAACCAAATACAAGCGGTTCCCTCCAAAGGTTCTCAGAGCTCAACACATGCCAGCTGAGGTCTGGACGACATGATTTGGGTCAAATGCCTAAAGATGTTTGTATTATGACATTTTTATTTGAAAATGGCCACATATATTTGAAGGTATATGTATTGCTCTTTTGGGATGCATAGTATATTGACAGCAACTTGACATATTCCAGATTCTATGTGACATTAAAATTTCTTTCTAAACATAAATGTGCCACTTGGTCTCTATTTCATGATCAGAACTATTTCAAATCACAAATTGTTTAGAGAGCCCAATCCAAAGAGCAGTGACCAACTCTAAACAATTGTGACTGTCAGCACATTTCCAACAGTCGTGTTCAGTTTGTTTGAATTGTTAATGTAAGCAACCATTCTTTGTAAAGTAGGAGAGGCTGAGGTCCAAAAATATCAAGAGGGAGACCACCTGTCTAAATCTGAACCTGATAACTGTTAGCATTTCATTCCTGATAGACACTCTTATCTTGGGCATGCTTGATGGCTTATCTCCATTGAAAATTGTGCAATGTCTCAGAAAAGATATCTTTCGTCATTTTCCCAAGCTCTTGTTTGTGGTTTTGAACTCAACCACAACTTACAGTAGAAGTTAACAAAGGAACTTCAAAATCAGGCCATGAATGAGCGGTTCCTGTCAGTGACTTTTCACTGGGATATTACATCATTATGATCAGATTTCCAAACATTGATATTAACTGAGTGGCATCTGACCTTGGTTGCTGTTTTTTTTCTGGCTGTCGCGACCCGCTCCCTCAGGCATGGTGTGATTATATCACAGGAAGTTGAAACCTGCAAAACAAATGCAAAGTGTTAAACAACAAAACAGTTTCAGTTCATCTATAAGAATTGTTACATGGCAAATGTATTCAAAAAGTGTAATAAAAAATAATGGCAGTAAAATAACACTGTCACTGAGCAGCAAGAATGTCTGCTTGGAAAATAAAATAATAAAAAATATAATTTAATTTAATTTAATAATTGGCAATCACGGTCACCTCACAGCAAGAAAGTCTGTTTGTAAAATAAAATAAAATAATAAAAAAATAAAATAAAATAAAAAATCATTGGGTAACACTGTCACATCACAGCAAGAAGGTCTGTTTGTAAAAATATCATAAAATAAAAATAATAATAATAATAAGATCAAATAAAATAAAACAGTTCATTGGGTAGCACTGTGACTTTGCGGCAAGAATGTCTGCTTGGAAAATTAAAACAGAATAAAATAATGGACAGCACTGTCACCTCACAGCAAGAAGGTCTGTTTGTAAAATAAAATAAAATAAAATAAAACAAAACAAAACAAAAAACAAAACAAAACAAAACAAAACAGCTCATTGGGTAGCACTGTCACTTTGCGGCAAGAATGTCTGCTTGGAAACATAAAATAAAATATAAAAAATAAAATAAAATAAAAAAATAAAAAGCTCAGCGAGAGTAGCACCTCACAGAAAGAAACAGAAGCACAGAAATAAAGAAAGTATATATAAGTGACACATCTCTAGGACAGAAGCATGTCCTACACAGTCAACTCAGACACAAGTCAGAAACAATATAACCACTCAACAAATGTAGTGTACACTCTCATTAGTTTAGACTGAGAAAAAACACAGCTAACCGGCTCTTTCTTTATCAGTGCGAAAGTGCCTTCCGCTTCTTTCATGAAAAGAGGAAGACAATAAAAAAAACTAGAGGAAAAAAATACCAAAGGTCCGAGCCAAAGCAATTAAAGAGCTGAAACTCGATAGACGCTGTTTGAGAAAGAGTGGGGGGTGTAGCTCGCAGCCTTGCTTCGAAGGGTTTCGTCTTGCACTTTCTCTCTCTCTCTTACAAAAGAAGAGAAAATGAAACGTATGTAATGATTGGCACAAACACAAAAATCCGCAGCTCTCTTTCCCAAATGTTGAGCATGTGTCCTGTCAGCGCAATTGGTGCTGGAACTTCAGGAAAAGGAAACAATTGGAATAGACAGGGCTCCTCTATGATGAGTTAATGTTTATCATATCCCGACAAGCCATCTCCCATGTCACCTGCCCCGGCCTTCACTCCGCAGGCTCCCCGCTGCCCGTCACTCAAAGGACAACACCAGCAGGAGAGCTCAACATCTGAGGGAAAGCGTGAACTATCCAGCCACCCTCCATAACTCAGAAAGAGACAGAAACAGTTCACAGCATAGGGGAGAAGTTCTCCATACTCATTCTGCTCTGATGTCTTACAATAAAATTGACACTGCTCTTTTTCTACGCTTTGATTTATGAAGTTCAATAAAGAGGTTTCATCTAAAACAGGGGTTCTCACTTAAAGGGATAGTTCACCCAAAAATGAAAATTCTGTTATTAATTACTCACCCTTGTGTCGTTCCAAACCCACAAGACCTTTGTTCATCTTTGCTACACAAATTATGATATTTGTGATGAAATCCAAGAGATTTCTGACCCTCCATATACAGCAATGCAACTACCACGTTCAAGACCCAGAAAGGTAGGAAGGACATCATTAAAATAGTCCATGTGACATCAGTGGTTCAACCATAATGCTATGAATCTACGAGAATACTTTTTGTGAAAACAAAAATAACAACTTTATTCAACAATTTCTTCTCTTCAGTGTCAGTCTTTGACACGCGTTCACGAAAGTACTGACACAGAAGAGAAGAAATTGTTGAATAAAGTCATTATTTTTGTTTTCTATTCTTTATAAAATTACGGTTGAACCACTGATGTCACATGGACTATTTTAATGATGTCCTTCCTACCTTTCTGGGCCTTGAACGTGTCAGTTACGTTGCTGTCTATGGAGGATCAGAAAGCTCTTGGATTTCATCAAAAATATCTTAATTTGTGTTCCGAAGATGAATGAAGGTCTTACGGGTTTGGAATGACGGAGAGTAATTAATGACAGAACTTCATTTTTGGGTGAAATATCCCTTTAAGGCCCAGTAGGCAAGTGGCCAAACTGTAACAAATGATTAATCGCAAATAAAATATCCATAAAAAAAAAATATATATATATATATATATATATAAAATATAGACATTTTCTTTCTAAATAAGTTTGTTAAAATAAAATAAAAAATAAATCCTTAAAACAAGACAGAAAAATATTATAAATAAAATAAAATACTTTCCCGACCCACTATATATATATATATATATATATATATATAAAATATAGACATTTTCTTTCTAAATAAGTTTGTTAAAATAAAATAAAAAATAAATCCTTAAAACAAGACAGAAAAATATTATAAATAAAATAAAATACAAATAACAATAAAATCAGTCTTTTTAAATGATACAACTGAATTCAGGCATCACAACATTGATATGTACAGTATGATTACATGATACTCAACAACTGTAAATTAGTGTAAACCAAATATATTGAAACGATGCTTAAAGTAAAAATGAAAAAATTGAAAAAATGCGTTAAAAGAAAATCTTTCTAAATAAGTTACAGATAAGTGAAATCAGGTATCATAACATTAAAATGTACAGTACGCAAATATTTTTAAAATAAAACTAATTTAAAAAAATCATTCAGGCAAGTAAAAAGTACAGTGTGATTACATTGTTGATTCAACAGTGTAATCATACTCAACAGTTGATGACTACATTGTTACATTTGAATATCCAATATGGAATGATACAGGTAAATTAACAAAAATCTGCAAAACTGTCTTATAATTAACTGATATGATACAGATATATTGCGCATCCCTAACCATTATATGGCTAGTTGCATTTTATCATTCACATTAAGCATTGTTTTGTCCCTCCTGTCAGAATAGACGTGCAACCAAATTTTGGGCCATGATCCACTAATCGACAACCGCTGATCTAAAGTTTTAGTGCGTGATACAGCTCCTGTTATTTAGGCAGCTCTGTTTGTGTCCATACTTCAGTTGCAGCGAAACGCTCCGAGCCAAGCGTAATGATCTGTTTTGGATGTCTCGTAACCAGACTAAATTAAAAATTACCCTGGCACTTTTCCATGCACTGTCCTTCAGAGTGTTTCTCACCGCAGTCCCCCGGGTCCTTTAGGGCCCATTTCCAGCTCTGCCTCATTAAAGGCATCTCACTTCCTGTAACTACGAGAATGAAGGTTGTAGAACACTACAAACCTTTGCGGTTAAACCCCATGTACTTTTTTG
Source organism: Sinocyclocheilus anshuiensis (assembly GCF_001515605.1). Classification (NCBI taxonomy): domain Eukaryota; kingdom Metazoa; phylum Chordata; class Actinopteri; order Cypriniformes; family Cyprinidae; genus Sinocyclocheilus; species Sinocyclocheilus anshuiensis. Next base: position 919,798 of record NW_015551101.1, on the reverse strand, counting down.
GCTCCAGAGCTTGTTTGCTGTGAAATTCCCGAATTCCAGAAATGGAATTGTGGTAAAAAAAAATTGATTCTAAAAATTGACAACAGATTCTAATAGCGAATAAATGTTTCCGTCGGAGGGGTTGGGGGGACAGCAAGTATTTTTGAGGCCGAGTGGATGACAGCCAACATCTGGTTAGCCAGCGCAGAGGTTAGAATGAGGTTAGCGAGACTCTACTCTCCCTAATGCAGAGCAGCCAGTCTCCATACGCCTTCCAAACACCCTGACGTGCTCCTCAAGCAAAATTGCAACTTTGTCATAATGAAAAATGTCGAGCAGGAGGCCTTTTTCCACCCTGTAATTTTCATTACAGTTGCATCTCTTGTGGCATCATTCCAGGTGCATCCTCATGCTCCGCAGTCTGTCAGTCATAGACAAAACTACCCGCTGACAGAGTCCTATTACATGAGAGCACAGCTGGACAGCTGTGTGCCTGTTCTTGCCTGCACATGTGTGTGTCTTGGGGAGTTTTCTTTTGCGTGTCTAAAGGGTAGAAGAGCTGGATGACAATTATATGTTAGTGTGAAGAAGTTCACTGTTTCTTGTATTGTAATATAAAAGACTCAGTCACTGACAAAACACAGCAGAACCCTTAAAGGTGTCATAGGATGCTACATGCACTTTTACAAGTTGTTTGAACTGAAATGTGTGTTGGCAGTGTGTGTACACAACCACCCTATAATAATAAAAATCCACCCAGTGTTTTTTTTTTAATCTCGTTAAATATTTTCCCCTTTCTCAAATTGAGCCGATCTCAGATGCCTGTCTGTGTGACGTCACACAGACAGGCGGGCGGGGTCAACAGAGCTCATTAACATTTAAAGGAAAATGCTACAAAAACGGCTTGATCTGAAAAGAGCTGTTTTTGACAGGGTAAAAAAGCTGTTTTTTACACTACCATTGAGAAATTTTAACCAAACTATGTTACAGACTTTTCATATGGAAGCTTGTTTTTGCAACTTTTCATCTCACAACTAGTGGTCGACCGATATTGTTTTTTTGACAGCCGATGTCGATATCTTGAAAATGGATTAAAATAAATGTGTAAAATAAACATGCTTACACTTTAAATGACAAAGTATTTTTTACAAATAAACAAATATTTAATAAAAATATAATTAAAAAGGAAGTAAACACTGTAATCAACAGGGCACTCAGTAATCTGGGAAGTTTGTGTGCACTGGGAATCACATTTTTTCAAATAAAGCCAAAGTAACACTCATTTTACATACAGCACACAGTGAAAATGACATGAATATGACATTGGGCAAAGCATGAAGCGTAGCATAATTTGAAATCACGAGTTTAAAGTTTGTCGATCGCACGTCTCAGTGAAGCTGAACTCTCCTCCTGTCCGTATTCAATTTGCACGGACCGACTGTCATGCAGAGTACACGCGATCATGCAGGATACAAATGCACACTTCATAAGATCTCACAACTGGATTCGGAATGTGAGCACTGTGTGTTCAGGCGCTGCCGTTCTCAGCGCCGTCAAAATAAAAGTCCCACCACGAACGCATCGGCCAAACAGAAAATCTTATCAGCCGATGCCGATATTTGAAAAATGCCAAATATCGGCCGATATATCAGCCTTGGCGACCACTACTCACAACACAGATGTTTTTTCTCGCAATTCTGAGAAAATTGTGAGTATAAACTTAGAATTGTGAAACAAAAAAAGTCTAAAAAAAGAGGCGGAAGTTTATATCTCAAAATTGTTAGTTTACATCTCACAAATCTGACTTTTTTTCTTGCAATTTTCTTAGAATTGCAAAAAAATTGAATTGTGAGCTATAAACTCATAATTGCAAGAAAAAAGTCTGAATTGTGAGACAGAAATAAATAAATTATTTTTTATTTCGTGGCAGGAAAAAAAACTAAATTGCGAGAAGTAAACTCATAATTAAAAAAAAAAAATCTGAATTGTGAGATGTACATTTAGAATTGTGAGGAAAAAATTCTGAATTGTGATACAAAAGGCCAAAAATAATGAAATGCTAATATTTAATTAAATCCAATGTCACATTAAAATAAACAAATGGGGCTGCACAATTAATAGTAATAAAACTGAAATTGCAATACATCATGCGATTTAATTTAAAAAGTATATAGTCTGTTGCATTGCATGTTTCAGAGTAAAGACTGTCACTGTGTTCATTTACACGTGCCGCTTATAATAAACAGTTTTCAGAGCAATGCGGTTCATAGTAGGCTAAATGCTGCATCTCACAAATTCCATCTCTGCAAGTTTAACATGCATTTGGGAATGCAGTGTGCATTCGGTTCACTTTATTTAACCACATAAACACTGTTATAATTTCCAACATTTAGAAAGTTTACAGCATTTTACCACTATTCTGCCAAAATAAAGACTTTTTGGCCAAGTCGTGCAACCCTTTAAACAAAATAAAAGACTTACTGAAAAATATTAAATATTTTATATTTACATGAACATGCAAACGTGTCGTACTTAAAACATTAGCTTAAAAAAGTAAATATTTTCAAGTATAAGGGATTCAGCTGACAAAAAAGTTTGGGAAACCATGCCATAGAAGAAACATTTTAGGTTCCCCAGAGAACAGTTCTTAAAAGATTACATTTTCTTAGTCTAAAGAACTTTTTAATAATGTTAAGAACCTTTTGTGCAAGGAAAGGTTTCATGGTAGTTAAGGTTCTTTTTGGAACCATAGATGCCAACAAAGAACTTTTATTCACTGAACAGTTTCTTGAACATGTCTTATTCATTTTCTTCATAGTTATTTTGCAACCGAAAACGCAAAGCTTCTGGTTTTAACTAAAGCATAAAAAGCATTAAAAACTATTACTTTTGACACTGAACTGTAAAGAATTATTAACAGATGAATTCATATTGCAAACAGAGCCCACTACTGTAAACACACTCACACCCAATGCAACGTCCATCTATCTAAAACTGACCAACACACATAAACAGAGGTGCATGTGAGTGTGTGGAGGGGTGAAGATGTGTTTTGATGTTCAACAGCTGACCTGTTCACAAAGTGAGGTCAATGCTGATGCACCCAAACACGTAAATAAACAGAAGCGTGACTATTGTCAGTCCTGGCCCTGCTGCTCTATTGTCTTACTCAGAGAGTTTTGAAGGTTATTGTTACTTTTCCAGCTGACCTTCGCATTTCCCTCTGGAGCCGGACCACAACACTGCCATCCACCCCTTCCGACATGTCTGCCCACCGCCAGCACCACCATTTTTTTAGCCTTTTCCTTGTTTGGTTAGACAACAAAGGCTTCACAAACACAATGGATAATGCGCGGTTGGGGTGGTCACCCGTATTTACACATACACTGGTGAGGAAATGCAGTGGGCATGAAAGCGAGGGGGCAGTGAGGATGGAGGGGCAATAAAGCAGGCCACGCTGTATGTGGTCCTCAATCACAGGAGATTCGAGCCTTTTGTTTCAAGCCTTTGTTTAATATTGTATCTTCTTAGACAATATTAAGTGGGGGTTGTAAAATATGGTAATGACACAACTGTTTCTCAGAGCAAATCATAATTGGCTTGAAATGGAAAAACAATTATAACGGAAGACATGGACATGCCACTTCTGTTTTTAGGAGTCACACCCACCCATGATTTTTTGTAGGGGGAAAATCATCATATTTCAAGAGTTTTGTTTTGTTTGAGTGACAACAGAACAAATGTAGCTAGTTACATAAATAAGTGATTTTAAGACCAAGTATTTGCCAAATGGTCACATCAGGAGTGGATTCTGGACAAAGCCAAAATGCAGCAACTACAAATTTAGACAAAATGGTTTGAATCATGTCTATGATCTGTGACAGATGATTCAGCTATACTCAAATTTAGTGTGAAATTGATATTCAAACAATCAATTATTGAATTAAACCATTCATTTAAAAAGGACCTTAAAGCCATTTTTGGCACTTTCAGTGTTGTCATAATCACTGTGTTTTGCCTTTGTAGGAAACAAAAAGTAATTAAAAAATAAAATAAAGAATAAAAACATTGTGCAAAACCCAAGATTTTTCTAATTTAATTCTACCAATGAGACTTTCTTGATATCAATACAGTTGTATCAACCTAACATTTGACTTTCTTCCTGCTACCCACTACCAAAAAAACTAATGTTTAAAATTAATTTTTAATCCATAAATTAAAATGTGCTCAAGTCTAGAAAAATTATTGCACATAAAACACATAAATAGGAGAAAAAATGTCTGCCTCTTAGCCAATCAGTTACAACTAGTAAATAAAAAAATGTTCTAGTACAACTAGTAACAATTAGTCAGAAAAAAAGTAAAATAATTTATATACACCAGCAAAGCTGATTAGGTTTATAATGTGTCCCTTCAATGTTTTTTTCAGATTGTTCCCACTGAGCTCAATGTTCAACATTTCATGCACAAATTTTGAAGCTTTGGGAAATTGGCTTACATTTTAAAATGACCCATTAGCGCACAGTAAAACAGCTGTGCGTCAGTAATGCAGTCCATGTGAGATCATCCAAATTTGGCCATCAACTGGCCAGCGAGAGCAGAGCTTTCCCTGCCAATCACACGACGAAACAAGGCCAGTGACCTCACAACGACCAATAGAAAGCAGTTTACATATTTCAAAAGACCGATTTTCATGGTTTTTCAGAAATATGTCATGATCGCACAGAAAGGCAATCATTCCCCAGAGAACATACAGTGAGGGGAAAGAGTTTTGGCCGAGAGGGCTGAAGCATCCAAGTTCCTGAGGCTCAATAAAAGTGTCATCGGGTGTAGTGAAGAGTGTGGCTATAAAAAAGGGCCTGTAGCCCTGAGTTCTTGCCTGCTCCACCAGGGAAATTCCCTTTGTCTTAGTGTATGCAACTAATTATAGAAGGAAAGCTGTGCTGCAAATGGTGTCTATAAAATAATAAGTGTCTGTCCATAAAGTTCAAGGTGACAAACTAGCATGCAGCCCCATCAATTTATCAACAGTGGGAAAAGGGGGGCTAATGGACCTTTTAGTAGCCAGGAAAAGTAAGCGCTATGTCATGCATAGTGTACCAAGCCTGGGAAGTTAAACAGTTATATATTACAAATAGGAATGTTTCTAGTGATCAACGATAAGAGATTAAAAAAAGACAAATGGATAATGATCCAGGCAGGGCATAGTGTAGACAGAAGGAATGACGCAGAAAAGTTGTGATCTTTGACCTGGATGAAAGAACGCAGCAGGGGTGCAAACAGAAACCTGGGGTGATCAAGAGTCGTAGAGAAGCGTAGGAGGGTGGGGACGAATTACTCGTGGAGGACGCATCCAAGTCGGGCAGAGAGACAGTGCGGTTTTGAGTCACCAGACAGAGGATGGCATTCACAGCTGTGCATGTGCACACACCTGCACTTGGAAACCCTCCCAAACGCACCCGCTCTGTCACCACTGCAAACAAAAGACTCCTTGAGATGGACGGAGTCAGCAAACTCCACCGTCAACAAGCTCGTCCCCTCCCAAACCCATCAACTCTTTGAACCACTTCCAGCTCTTTTCTCCTCCACCAGTGTCGGAAATGCCGGTGTTTGAGGGAGATGGGTGTAAAGTCAGGCTCTTGGCTGCTGAGGGACTGCTCTTGTGTTCATTCTGGGGGCTTCGGAGGTCGGAGTTGGGGGGGATTCTGTCTGTGTTTGCATTACTACCTCCATCAAAACCTCGACATCTGCTGGGCAGATGCTCTTATCTGGGAATATCTGAGAACATTTGCATTCGAGATGAAAATGAAACCTCAAAATAATCGAATTTTCTAATAGAGTGCTGCTGGCGTGAAGTCAAATTCAGGAAGGAATATTTGCCATGGGTTCCCATAAGATTTTCCTATGGGTTTTTAATTCATGAGTAAAAAAGGTATGTGGGAAATATTAATTGGTGATACTTGGACGTTTTGCTCTTCAACGTTAATTAGACACAACCATACGCCAATTTTGCAGTTTGCAGAAGCAGTTTTTTATTTTTAAAAACATTTGTTTGTAATAAGTAATCAAATAACTAAAGTAACTTACTAATAAGAAGGTTTGGGGTGTGAGTGTGTGCCGTTTACGTTGTACAACAAAACTTCCAAGAATCACCAAGTTGCAGACCTTTTTTATTTACAAATTGCAAACAAATTTATTTTTGTTTTCTTTGCACACAAAAAGCATTCTCGTAGCTTCATAAAATTAAGGTTCAACCACTGATGTCACATGGACTATTTTAATGATGTCCTTACTACCTTTTTTGGGCCTTAAATGTGTCAGTTGCGTTGCTGTCTATGCAAGGTCTGAAAGCTCTCGGATTTCATCAAAAATATCTTAATTTGAGTTCCGAAGAAGAACAAAGGTCTTATGGGTTTGGAACGACATAAGGGTGCGTAATTAATGACAGAATTGACATTTTTGGGTGAACTATCCCTTTAATAATTAAAAAAACCTTTATCAAAACCTTTAGTGCAGCGTAAAGGTTCTATGGATGTTAAAGGTATATCATGGAACCATGAATGCCAATAAAGAACTTAAAAGTAAGCATTAAAGCAACAAAAATACTGGCACTATGAAAGAGGATACACAGAATTCGAGCTGCGCTTTACACCTCAGATGCAGGTTGTACCGCATCTCTCCATAAGGGACACGGAGCATGGAGCTGGGAAGCTCATCAGCCCAAATTCTTGTAGCTGGGGTGCACTGGAAGGAAATGGGGATTTGGCGTATTCCCTCCGAGCTCTTAGGAGGAGGGGGTCTGTCTCCTAAATTCATGGTAAACTAAGCAGCAGGCCGACATTAGCAAGACAGTTTTCCAAGTGAATAAGTGGATGGTGAAAAGGGGATGTTGGTTTTCAAAGCAAACAGAGCTTTGCATGTTAGCCTTCACATTCAAAGGTCCAAACATCCAGAGGGAAGATTTGGCTGACTTCCTGCCTCTCAGTTCAGATTCCATGACCAATCCTGAAGCCTATTCTTCTCTTTGATATGATGAAAATGACCAAACAATACCCTTTTCCCCCCTAAAGACCCAAATGGGCGACATTTAAGATATTGTTTTGCCCTGAGATATGCTGCAATTTTCAAAATAACATAATAAGCTGGAAGAACAATGAAGTGTCATTTGTGGAGAGTTTAAAGAGCTCAAATCCATGTGTGTTGACATTTTTAAAGAAAATGTAGGCCTTGAAGCCGGGCAAGAATGCATGTGTCTTGTGTGTTTGAAAGGAAAATAAACATTACCCCACTGATCTACTGACAGACAAAATGACAGACAAACTGTGTGGGGTGTGTTCAGGTCATAAAGCACATCAGCATATCAGCATGAACTCACAAAACAACACTATAATGAAATTCAGAATAGCTGGGATGCATTACATACGTTTTTGTCCAATCAATCACATGATTTCAGTGATCCAAATTGAAGCCAAATTTCTTTTTGAATAGAAACTGACATATTTTGGGGTTAACATACAGATTCCCACTTGTAACGACTGGCATCTTTTCAATGAGTTTGTATTCCCGGCTGAACTAACGAGTGAGTAAATTAAGACCAGACGGGATTCATTGGCAAGTTTTATTTGTCCACCCCGAATAGTCAGCATTCCAGCTGCTAAAGAAAATAGTGTTTGTTGAGCAAGAGGTGGGCTGTAGAGAAGTTGAGAACGCTTGGACTTTAAATGTCTGACAAAAGATCTGATGCTGAAAGCAATCCCATGTTGAAGGGTTTTCCACTGCTGCCTATGAGCTAAGACTGAGGTAATACACATATCTTAAGAAATTAGTCTATACCATCTCAAATCAGCCTAAGGTGGTTAACCAGTCTGGTTTGATGGTTTTAGAGGGGTTTTGGACACTTGCCAGGCTGGAAAACAAGCTTAAACCAACCTAAACCAGTAACAAAGCTTACAGTAGAACCCTGCTGAAAAATCACCTTAATCCAGCCCAAACTGGTTTGCTGGTCTTTGCTGGTTTAAGATGGTTTTGTCCAATTTGGTCTCACAATCAAGTGTTTTTAGTAGGTTTTGCTGCTCTAACTAGATACAAGTGCAAAAAATCCATCTAAAAACCAGACAACAGACAACCTTATAGCCTGGGAGACCAGTTAAGACCAGCTAACCATCTTAGGTTGATTTAAGCCATTTTTCATGCAGGCTACAGTGAAATAAAAGCATAGGCCTACTGCATCTTTTATGAAAACATAATTAGGAACTGTGTGACATTAATCTGGAGGGAGTAAACAAATCTAAAGAAATATTACTAGACAACAATGATACTAAACAAGAATGAGTTTACAGGTTCAAGACATGATGATGACAGACACCCACACACGTCTTGGCTTGCACACATATGAATAGCCTATACACCATTACTGTGTGTTATATCAATCTCTTTGCTTAATTAACTAATCAATTTATATGCCAGTTGTTAGACGCTAAGAAATATTATTTTTAAACCTAGCTAAATATAGGCCTAGTGTAAAGTGTTAATGCTGTACAATCTATCTTTAAGATGGTTCGCAAATAAACCATATTTTCCTTATCTTTGATCCTGAGAAAATCACATTGAAAAGTATGACAAGCTGTAACACACAGCCTACCTTTACAGCTGTGCTGATCGGAGACATCAAAAGTAACGCAGCCAATGTACGTACTCCGTTTCCAATCCTAATATCCCACGTTCGATGAAAAGGATCAACAGTTTTCCCAGCTCGTGCGCATCAGTGGGTATTCCTGCTTGCTTTGACTAAACAGCGCGTCTGGACGCTTGGCTTCCCGTATTGTAATGTACTAAGCAATGCTGGATTCTCCAGTGTTCAGTTTCCAACACTTCCAGTTGTCATCCTCACTGGATTTACTGTCCCATATATGAGTAACAGTCGCGCGTCACTCACTACAGACGCTCCGTGCGTGCGAACGCTGAAAGAAACGCTACAACACTTCCAGTTGTCATCCTCACTGGATTTACTGTCCCATATACGAGTAACAGTCGCGCGTCACTCACTACAGACGCTCCGTGCGTGCGAACGCTGAAAGAAACGCTAGCGTCAAAAACTCAACGTTAGGAATGGAACATCTTCCTTTTGGTTTCTTAGTCTCCGTTATCCACACTCACACTACATTTAGACTGAGTAGGAAATGCATTCATTTAAACATGTTAAGAAAACGCTAGTGGAGAAAGAGTGAAGTGAGTTTGGAGGCTACATGTGCCTTGAAAGTAAATGAGCGCGAGTGAGAGAGAGAGAGAGAGGAGTATTGACGTGTGCCCCCTGTGGACACGGACTCCTTGAACGTCCTGTCAGCGTTAACTCCTTTACTGCTGCTGTCCTCATTCATCATTTTGCTTCAGGAAATATGATCAGTCACCCCAAACGAGTACAGTTACGACGGATGAGTGCAGAGATCAGCAAACCTCCGTTTATGTTAGGAGGGCGACTCTGTGAACAGCGGTAGTTTATCAACTTTGTAGAGCTATTAAAACGCGTTAAATTAGCCGGAGAGGTAATTAAGTTGTTTTAAGGCACAGTGCCAACATCCTCAGATGTCAAATCTGTTGTGATTGCATTTGTTGTTTTTCTTTACGTTATAGAGACCCCAATACTGTAGGGGAGACCGGGGCTAGTTGTCACACTTTTTACTCAATGCATATTTCTCAGGATGGGTTTATTTAGAGACATACCGAAAGTATCTAAATTAAATAAAAATAAATAAATATTATTTTCCTGGAATACAAATGTAGACCATTTAACAGTTGTATTTTTATTATTATTATTTATTTTTTATTTTTTTTAGCCTACATCAATTTCATCTTACCATTAGACATCTTTTCACACTGGGGTAAGTTGGCACATGAAAAACCATATAAAACATTAAATAAAAATTAGGGCCGGGCAACGATTAATCGCGATTAATCACATCCAAAATAAACGTTTTTGTTTATATAATATATGTGTGTGTACTGTGTATATTCATTATGTACTATAAAGACACACATACAGTATATATTTTGGAAAATATTTACATGTATATGTTTATATTCATATAATTTATATATTATATATAAATATATTTAATATATAAACGAATATTTTTCTTAAATATATACATGCATGTGTGTGTGTTTATATATATATATATATATATATATATACACAGTATACAACCATATATTATGTAAACAAAACTTTTATTTTGGATGTGATTAATCGTTTGACAGCACTAATATA